>NC_064853.1:6730458-6910458 GCF_024139225.1 Suncus etruscus
CCAGAGTGGTAGTACAGCGGTAGGGCATTCATTTGTCTTGTCTTGTACGTGACCAACCCAGAGAGAACCCAGATTAAATCCCTGGCATCCAATATGGTCTCCTGAGCCTGATAGGATTTCTGCACCGATTTCTGGGTTGCAGCAGAGCTAGGAATAACCTCTGAGCGTCGACCCGTGTGGCTGGCCCCCGCAAAGTGTGGTCCTGTAGAAAAGGTCGAGACTTGGATTGATCCCAACAGCCGCCAGCACTCTTATAAGCCTGCAGTAAAGGTTGAATTATTCATTTGCAGGGCCGGGCGGTGGCGCAAGAGGTAAGGTGCCTGCCTTGCCTGCACTAGCCTTGGATGGACCGCGGTTCAATCCCCCGGTGTCCCATATGGTCCTCCAAGCCAGGAGCAACTTCTGAGCGCATAGCCAGGAGTAACCCCTGAGCGTTACCGGCCCAAAAACCAAAAAAAAAAAAAAAAAAAAAGAATTATTCATTTACTTACAGTATCATTTATTGTGGCAGAAGCAGCCACACAGGCTCAGCCATGGCGAGTGACAACCAGCCAATGGGCCTTTGATTTCTTTCCCACCAGGGTGTTGTTCTATTTTACCGCTGAGGAAACTGAGGTGTAGAGATGGGACAAGCAGCTTTGCTGATCCTACACAGGTGACATCCTATAGCTGCCTCTCTGACGTCTCTCCTCCTTTGCCTGTCCCCCCTCTCAACCCAGGTCTCCCACACGTTCTCCAACTACCCGCCTAGCATCCGCTAAAACTGCTTTCAGCATGGTGCTGTGGACACTCACTACTGGGCCGGCTGGTGTTGTATTCATTATAAAGTCTTAGTGTTATGATGAGGCCTTACAATGTAAGGCTTACATGATTTGGCCCGGCCCCTGCAACACCTACCGCCAGTGGGTCTATAGTTAGCAGGGTCATGGCAGAGAAATAATTTCACAGGCAGTCAGTTGAAGCTTCAGGAGATAGCCAGTTTGATTACAAGGCTCTAATTTCCATGTGCATTTCCCACATGGCTTCTAAGCTAAGCAGCCTCTTTCCTGCTCCTCTTCGTCCATCCTGGCTGCCTATCCCCTCTCTCCTCTCCCCTCCCACTGGCAACCCTATTATCCTCTCTCCAAGATACCCCTGTCCATCCCAGGTATGGGCAGGTCTGATGACCCAGGTGAGATAAGCATATGGAATGGGGGAAAATGTAACATTTCCCCCTTCCTTTTTAAAGAAAGAAACGAGAAAAGGTTAGCTTTTGTTTTCCTGACCTCTGCCAAAGACAGGAACTCTAAAAAACCAATGCAGGGGCTGGAGCGGTAGCATAGCAGTAAGGTGTTTGAGCCAATACAGGACAGACTCTGGTTTGAATCCTGGCATGCTATATGGTCCCCTGAGCCTGCCAGGAATGACTTCTGAGTGCAGAGCCAGGACTAACCCCTGAGTACCACCGGTGTGACCCAGAAACCAAAAACAAACAAAAAACAATGATGGGACCGGACCGGAGAGATAGCACAGCGGTAAGGCATTTGCCTACAAGCGGCTGACTCAGGACCCATGGTGGTTTGAATCCTGGCATCCCATATGGTCCCCCATGCCTGCCAGGAGCTATTTCTCGCACAGAGTCCTGAGTGCTGCCAGGTGTGGCCTAAAACAAAACAAACAACAACAACAACAACAACAAACCCAATGCATAAAGTTTAACATGTATAATTGAAATATCAGCAGTTTCCATAAACAGAACATTTCTGCAAATACACTTGTAGTTGAAAATTCTTTTTTTTCTTTGGTTTTTGGGCCACACCCAGTGATGCTCAGGGGTTACTCCTGGCTATGTGCTCAAAAATCACTCCTGGCTTGGGGGACCATATGGGACCTCGGGGTATCAAACCATGGTCCATCCTAGCTCAGCACATGCAAGGCAAACACCCTACTACTTGCGTCACCACTCTGACCCCTGTAGTTTAAAACTTTTAACACTATTTCCCCCCAAGCATTATAAGTCTGGAACTTCCTAGTTTCTTTCCATAAACTTCTCTAAACAAAATTACAGAACATTTCTGCAGAAAATACAGTTTGAAGGGACCAGAGAGATAGCATAGTGGAAGGTCATTTTTGAATTACATATGAATTATTGAGTCCAGGATGGTTGTGAATGATAGTGAGATGGAGGAATGGTGAGGCCTTTCTCTTCCAGCCCCGGGGCTATGCATCTGCAACCCCTCCAGCTGGCAGGTCTGCGTGTTCAGGGTGGCTGTGAGGAAATGATCCACAGGCAGTCAGGTTTCAAGAGGCATCAGCTTTGGTAAGGTCCAGCCACCATGTGTGGTTTCTCAGCTTTTAACCTTTTTTTTTTTTTTTTTTTTGGTTTTTGGGCCACACCCAGTAACGCTCAGGGGTTACTCCTGGCTATGCGCTCAGAAGTTGCTCCTGGCTTGGGGGACCATATGGGACACCGGGGGATTGAACCTCGGTCCATCCAAGGCTAGCGCAGGCAAGGCAGGCACCTTACCTTTAGCGCCACCGCCCGGCCCCGAGCTTTTAACCTTTTGAGCCTGCTCCATAAGCAGCCCTGCATTCAAACCTATTTCTGATATCTTTCCCCTCTGCTGCCTTCTTGCTGGATCCCCTTTTATACCCTCAGGAAAAAAAAAATTTTCCCTGTTTTTGAGTCACACCCAGCAGCGCTCAGGGTTTACTCTGGCTCTTTGCTCAGAAATCGCTCCTGGCAGGCTCAGGACACCACATGGGATGCCTTACCTTCATGCTATCTCTCTGGCCCCAGATGCAGTAGATTTTCAATCAAATTTTTCAGTTGGACTTCGCTGTTTTCTTCCAACTTTTTTTTTTTTTTTTTTTTTTTTTTTGGTCTTTGGGTCACAACCGGCAGTGCTCAGGGGTTACTCCTGGCTGTCTGCTCAGAAATAGCTCCTGACAGGCACAGGGGACCATATGGGACACCGGGATTCGAACCAACCACCTTTGGTCCTGGATCGGCTGCTTGCAAGGCAAACCCTCTGTGCTATCTTGTGGGGAGCCTAGCTGATGAAACCTGGGACAAAGGACACCTCAGTAATTCCTAATCTGGTCACCCACGTGACCAAAAGGCCCATGCCTTGAGAACAAAGGAAATAGACAAAAATAAAGTAATTCAGAGCAGCCCAATATATCCAGCCAGAAAGAAAAATATAGAGTTTGCCTTTGTGTTAGGAAACATTATTAAGAACTCTGTTTGAATCTTATGCCTTTTAGTAAAACGTGCTCAGGTCTACTACCTCTTTGCCCCTCCCTACTACCTGCCCCAGTTTATGCTAATGAATGCTTGTAACTGTGATTGGTGTAAAACTTGTAACACCCCTGACGTGTTTCAGCCCTTAAAAGCTGATCCCCCAACAATAAACTTCCCTTTTTGAACAGCATGCGTTGTCTTGAAGGCTTCTGTTACTAATTTCTCTAGTTCTTCTTTACAGGTCGGTTCTGCTCGAGTGAACCCACTAATAACTAGCAACTTTCATCTCCACACCCCCGCGGGTCGGGGGACTTCCACGGAAGTTGCACTATCTCTCCGGGCCCTTCTTCCAACTTTTATATTTTTTCCCATCACCTATCACTAATTGTCCAGATGCTGGGCTTCTCCCAGGCCGCTCACCATGTGGCTTTACTTCCATGAAATTTCTGGGCCCACCAGACAGGTCTGGGCAGGAGCCGCTGTTCCACTTGCCTGGTTCAGAGCTTGCCTCTCTGGGCAACAGTGCTGTTTGGATGCCTGTAAGAACTTCCTGCTGCAGTACCCTGGTTGGTAATCTGCTGTCAGGGAAGGGCTGGCTGGGCAGCGGGAGATGGCACATGGGACTCCCAAGTTTCTTAGTGTTTTCATTCTTTTGCTCTGAAGAACCCTCAAAAATGCTTGGGTTAGAGCAGGGGTCTCAAACTCAATTTACCTGGGGGCCGCAGGATGCAAAGTCGGGGTGAGGCTAGGCCGCATAAGGGATTTCACAAAAAAAAAAAAAAGTCCTCAAACATCATTATTAACAGTTTTAATTATTTCTTCTGAACATGAATAGAATATTGAGTGAAGATCATGAACAGTTCTTCTGAACATGGCATCTTTTGCCTATTCCTTGCTGCCAGAGACTTGACAGTGCTTCTTCTCACAAATCTGAACCACATTTGGCTTTAGAGAGGAAGCAGCTGAGACCCTCAGTATGGCTTGAAGATGATCATCATTAAGTCTAGACCTGTACTTGACTTATTGAAGTTCAATGTGGAGAATAATTTTTCACACAAATATGTGCTCCCAAAAAGGCACATGGTGTGCTTGAACATTCGGGAAAGCTCAGGGAAGCTGGGGGGCAATTCTCTCAAAAATTGCCCATGCATGTCTGCTTTTCCACTAATCTCCCTGAACTTGGCTTTGAGATCAGAGTTGCATTGCAGGTCAATGAGCTCCATTTGAAGCACAGGAGGGACATCTTGCACATCAAAGGAAAAGGGGTCCACAAAAATTTGGAAAGTGGCTCTGTGCTTTTTGAAGTCTGCAAATCTGTGATCAAATTTCTTCTCTAGCTTAAAAGTGGCATCAACATATTTCTCATCACTGAATGGTATGCCTGCATCCACAAGTTCCTTGCATGCTGGGAAATGGCAAAGGTTTGTCTGAGAGAGCTGGGATTTCCATAACACAAGTTTTGTGGAGAATGCTCTCACGTTGTCATAGGCAGCACTGATAAGCTGCCACGGGCCTTGTAACATCTTGTTTAGCACATTCAGCTTATGTATGATGTCAACAAGAAAAGCTAAGTCCATGAGCCATTTGTGATCACTCAACTCAGAAACATCATTCCCATACTTCTCCATGAAGGCTTTCACTTCTTCTCTCAACTCAAAAAATCTTTTCAGGACATTTCCCCTGCTGAGCCAATGTACCTCGGTGAAATAGAGCACATCTCCATATTCTGACTCCATTTCCCCTAAAAAAGCATGGAGCCTCCTGGCTGTAAGCCCCTGGATCTGATTTGGTTGATGCATTTCACAACAACAGACATCACATCGTCACATGGCAGGCATTTACTGCAAAGGGCCTGCTGATGAATAATGCAGTGAAGAGCAATGGCCTTCTCTACACCCTCCTTTTCAAGTTTTTTTTTTGAACAAGTGCCACCAGTCCATTTTTCCTCCCTGTCGTCGATGGTGCTCCTTTGGTTATTATTCCAACAAACCTCTTCCATGGCAAACCTACATTCTCAATGGCATCACACAGATGCCGAAATATCTCATTAGCGGTGGTCTGGCCATGCATTGGAATTACTGTGAGCATCTCCTCTGTCAATTCAAAATTGCAATCAACACCATAGACATAAATTGTGAGCTGCGCAGTGTCTGTTATATCTGTGCCCTCATCAAGAGCAACTGAGTATGCATCAAAACATTTGGCTTTCTCACACAGTTGATGATAAATGTCACTTGACATGTCAGAAATGCACTCTGCCACAGTGTTGGCAGAAAGGCTGATTTTGCTAAACTAACCTTTCTTTTCTGGACAGATAATACTTGCAGCCTATAACATGCATTTTTTTTTTTTTAACAAACTCTCCTTCTGTGAATGGTTTCCCTGCCTTAGCAATCATCTCACTAACCATGTAACTAGCTTCGACGGATGCAACATTCTCTTTGGTTGCTTTCTTGAAGAAATCTTGTTGCCTCATTAGACATGCTTTAAGATTGGCAACTCGCTTGGCCTTCTCATTTCCTTGATATTTTGTACATTCCTCAGCATGTTTAGTTGAATAATGACGTTTCAAGTTGTATTCCCTGTGAACTGCAACTTTCTCTGAGCAAATAAGACATGTGGGGATGCCCCTGTGCTCAACAAAGAAATACTGCGTCTCCCACTTTTCCTGAAATTGTCTGTGCTCGTCATCAATCTTTCTCTTCACTGCAGGCTTTGATGAAGTCATGATGAAGGTATGACAAAATCTAATTCTGTAATAAACTTCTCTCCCTTCTTTCCCTTAGGCCTCTGATAATGCAAGGGACAGGGGGCAGGAGCAACAGAAATGACATCTGTGCTAGGCGCAAAGTATTTGTGATTATTCACTTATCAAATGTTCACGATAAAAAATCGCATTAGTAAGAAAAAAATCGCGTTAACATTTGCATACCCCAAATGGAACTTCTCGGGATATGTGAATGTTTAATGTGATTTTTTTTCTTGCTAATGCGATTTTTATTGTGATTATTCGTTAAGCAAATAATTGCGAATACTGCGATATTTGAAGGCTGGCCGTATAATTGTGAATACTGCGATATTTGAAGGCTGGCCGTGGGCCACAAAATGTATGGAGGGCTGCAAACGGCCCGCGGGCCATGAGTTTGAGACCCCTGGGTTAGAGGGAGGTTCTTCACCCCGACCATAGCCTGCTGAAGAGGCCTTCATGATCTCCTCTTAAGAGCAAGGGCCCATGATTGAGGTGGTAGGAGTCACTGCCTTCTCTGCCATTGCCCCAGAGGCCCACAGGACAGTCGCCTGGCCACCTGATGGTGAAAGTAGCAGGAAAGGTCACATCTGGCTGATCAGCCTGAGTGGGGAAGGCAGGCCTGGTCAGGGGGCACGGCCCTGGGCTCTGGGGTGGGATGGAAAGCCAGATGGAGAGTTTTTATTACTTTTTTTCTAATTTGTTTTTTGAGTCACACCTGGTGGGACTCAGGGGTTACTCCTGCTCTGTGCTCAAAAATTGCCCCTGGCAGGCACAGGGGGCCATATGGGATGCCGGGATTTGAACCACCATCCGTCGTGGATGACTGCTTGCAAGGCAAACGCCCTACCTCTGTGCTATCTCTCCGACTTAGATTTTTTTTCACTGTCAGTCAACTCCAGACATCTCTGGATTCCTGAGAAGCTCTGGCAGGCCGGGCTGGTTCTGGGAGCTGGGTTGGATGAGCCATGAAATCCTGGGATGGATTTGGGATTTAAAGGAGTACCATCACCTCCATCCACGTTTCTTTTTTCTTTTTTGGTTTTTGGGCCACACCCGGTAATGCTCAGGGGTTACTCCTGGCTATGTGCTCAGAAGTTGCTCCTGGCTTGGGGGACCATATGGGACACCGGGGGATCGAACCGAGGTCCGTGCAAGGCTAGCGCAGGCAAGGCAGGCACCTTACCTCTTGCGCCACTGCCCGGCCCCTTCTTTTTCTTTTCTTTTCTTTTTTTTTTTTGGTTTTTGGGCCACACCCGGTAACGCTCAGGGGTTACTCCTGGCTATGCGCTCAGAAGTTGCTCCTGGCTTGGGGGACCATATGGGACACCAGGGGATCGAACTGTGGTCCGTCCAAGGCTAGCACAGGCAAGGCAGGCACCTTACCTTTAGCGCCACCGCCCGGCTCCTTCTTTTCTTTTCTTTTCTTGTCTTTTCTTTTCTTTTCTTTTCTTTTCTTCCTTCCTTCCTACCTTCCTTCCTTCCTTCCTTCCTTTCTTCCTTCCTTCCTTCCTTCCTTTCTTGAGCACACCCAATGACACTCAGAGATTACTTACTCCTGACTGTGCTCAGAAAATGCTCCTGGCTTGGGGGACCATATGAGACGCTGAGTCATCGAACCACTATCCATCATAGGTTAGCATGTGCAAGGCAAACAAACACCCACTACGCCACCGCTCCAGCCCCAACCCCCATCCACTTCTATGCCATGGCCAGCTCCAAGAGGCTTGGAGAGCGCACCAAGTCCCCAAACCACCACTGTGAAGGGCTCTGGCTTCTCCCTCCTCTTGGAAGGACTTGGAATTCCCATCCAACCCACTGTCTTTGTGCAGCCCAATAAAAGGTGTTGGTATCAGAGAGTGTCTGATAGAGGGCAAACCTCACCAGGGAGGAGATTGGCCCAGCCCTGGGACACTGGCCCAATCTGTGGCCAGCTGGCAAATATGGTGAGCCATCTAGACACTCCAAAACAGGGTATCTAGAACATATTTTGAGAGAGAGAGAGAGAGAGAGAGAGAGAGAGAGAGAGAGAGAGAGAGAGAGAGAGAGAGAGAGAGAGAGAGAGAGAGATCTAGAGACTTAGAGATGGCTCTATACAGAACTTCCCCTGGACTCTGGCCAGCACTGCTGGGGCCGTGGTGCTGCCTGTGCCACTCAAGAGTGCTGAGAAAGTGCTGGCACCCAGTAGGTGCAAAGTTAAATATTCTTAAATTGGGAGTTAGGGGGTGTCTGCTGCTCCCAGTGCCTAGCTATGGCCTAGCGCCCTGATGATGCATAAGGCAGGGTTTCCCCATCAGAAGCCACCCCTTAGGGTGTGTCCTCCGTGGAGTGGGGTGTGTCGTCCGGGAAAAGGGAAATACTGAAAACCACTGGGAAGCGGCGCCTCCTGGATGTCAGCCATCCCCGGAAGCCAGTCACAGGAGAGGCTGGAACTGGCCCCACGTTTGTCCCCACAACTCCGAAGCCAAGCATGTGGTTCTAGGAGGCCAGACAGAGGAGGGCAGAGGACAGACGGACGGAGGCCTGAGTTTCAGGACAGCGAGGTCTGGGGGAGCGGAGAGGCTGAGGAGGGGCGATAGGGAGAGGCAATAGCAGGTGGCCTGGTGGCAGGGACCCTGCTAGCAGGGCCAGCGGAGGGGAGGGGGGTCCCCAAGCAGGTCTCCCGCAGCCTCCGACTCGGGCCTGGCCACTGGGCGGCGACCGCGGGTCTCTGGCTCGGTTCCTGGGCCCGGTTCCTGGTTCCTAGCTGGGAGACGCGTTTGGGCCTTTGGGGCTGGGGAGGTGGAGTGGACAGGCGGAGAAAGGCGCGTGGCCCTGGGGCAGCTCAGGGTGCTAAAAGGCTTCTCGAGACAGACGGGCTTCTGGGGCGCAGAGAGGATCTCTAGGTGCAGAGCACTTCCTCTGCTGCATGTGCCCAGGTCTGACCAGTATCCCTGCAGTGAAGACTTGAATGCGGATCTCAACCCCCACACCCAGTATTTTTTAGAAGTTGGCAACACTTAAAACGGGCCCCCTTGCACCTTGAGGGAGGTTTAAAGTCAGTCCCTCCAGAAAAGGAAGAAAAATCTTGTTTTCTGTTTTTTTGTTTTTGTTTTTGTTTTTTTTGTTTGTTTGTTTGTTTTTGGGCCACACCCGGCGTTGCTCAGGGGTTACTCCTGGCTGTCTGCTCAGAAAAAGCTCCTGGCAGGCACAGGAGACCATATGGGACACCGGGATTCAAACCAACCACCTTTGGTCCTGGATCGGCTGCTTGCAAGGCAAACGTCGTTGTGCTATCTCTCCGGGCCCTGTTTTCTTTTTCTTTATTATTATTATTATTATCATTATTTTTTTTTGGAGCATTTTGCATTGCCCGTCCTCGTGTAACAGTTTCTGTTTTGTCACTTCCCCCACACACGTTAAGAAGGCAAAGGATGAATATAGTCTTAGGGCCCCAAAAGCACTAGGGCTGTATTTTTATTTTAAAATTCATTTTTATGTATTTGGTTTGGAGGCCAAACCTGGCGGCGCTCAGGGATTTCTCCTGGCTCTATGCTCAGAAATTGTTCCTGGCAGGTTATGTATGTATGTATGTATGTATGTATGTATGTATGTATTTATATTAATACGTATATATATAAAGGCAAAATCTTAGAGGTCCCTAGATAATAGTTCAGTGGATAAGGCACTTTCTTGCATTTGACTTCTAAAACTTCATTAGTATCTTTACTACAGATGTGGTCACTGTATATTTGCATCTCATTACAGATGTGACTGCTGTGTGGTGTGAGGGCCTCCTGGAACAGGGACCGTGCGCAGATATGGTTTCACAAGTAGAAAGAGGAAAGGAAAGACCAGAGAGAATCCAGTAGGTAGGGATCTGGCCTCGCACTCAGCTGGTCCCAATTCAATTGCCTTCATCCTATAAGGTCCCCAAGTACAGCCAGGTGTGTCCCAAGAGCCCCCACCCCACCCAGGGGCCAGAGAGATAGCACATCAGTAGGGCATTTGCCTTGCATGTAGCAATACCTAGATAGACCAGCATCCCATATGGTCCCCTTAGCCGGCCAGCAGCGATTTCTGATTACAGAGCCAGGAGTAACCCTTGAGCACTGCCAGGTGTGGCCCCAAATAAAACAAAACAACAACAACAAAAAAAACCAACAGCCCCCAAAAAAACCTGTTTCATTACAAAGAGGATCAGAGCTGGAGCAGTATACAGCAGGGAAGGTGTTTTCTTTTGCTTGCTTTTTATTGGTTTGGGGCCACACTCAGTGGTGCTCAGGGGTTACTCCTGGCTCTGTACTCAGAAATCAATCCTCACAAACTCAAGACTAATGGGGTGCCAGAGATAGAACCTGGGTCAGCCACATGCAAGGCAAACATCGTACTTGCTGTGCTATCACTTCAGCCCCAGGGAGGACAGTTTATCGTGCATGGGGTTTGATCTCCTGGACCACAAAACAAAAAAATATACATAGAGATCAGAGAAAGGCCTGGGAATCTGTCACCCTTAACATTGCCCGGCTCAAGGCTACTCCTGGTTTTGTGCTCAAAGATCATTCCTGGCAGGCTTGGGGGACCATCTGGGATGCTGGGGATCACATGAGACCAACGCTTTAGCTGCTGCATTATTTGTCCCTTGCACTGTTGATGTGGATGCAGCTCTCACACACCCAGCTGTGGTTGCATGTTGCTGTCATGGGGCCCCTCAGTAGAACCCCAGGATAGTGGCAGGTGCCAGTAGGCCGCTGAAATCTCATATAACCTGTGATTCCCCAGGCCCGTGCAAAGCCCTGGGGATCCCGGCCATGGCCCAGCTGAACATCAACGAGCTGCCTGAGGACATCCTACTAGAGGTTTTCGACTACCTGCCAGCCCGCCAGCTACTGTGCTGTCGCCCTGTCTGCAGCATGTGGCGGAACCTCATCGACATGGTGACCTTGTGGAAGCGCAAATGCCTGCGGGAAGGCTTCCTCACCAAGGAAGGGGATCAGACGGTGGCTGACTGGAAAATCTTCTACTTCCTCCACAGCCTCCACCACAACCTCCTACAGAATCCCTGTGCTGAAGGTAAGGTGCAGAGCAGGGCCTAAAACATTCCCTCTCACCCCTGCCTGATGCCTGCCATCTTCCCTCCTTAGGCCTCAGTTCTAAGTCCTGCCCAGTCCGCCCAGCCCCCAGATGTGCTCCCTGTCTGTAATATACACAGCAGAAGGAAGAATTCATAATAGGCCAATTTGATGTTAGTTGTGATTAAAACATACTATCAGTACCATAACATACATTTTAAAAATATTTCTTTTTGGGGGGGGGGTGTCACACTGGTGACGTTCAGAGCTTACTCCTGGCTATGTGCTCAGAAATTGCCCCTGGCTTGGGGTCTATATGGGATACTGGGGGATGGAACCGCAGTCCGTCCTATGTTAGTCATGTGCAAGTCTAATGCCCTACCGCTGTGCCATCTCTCTGGCCCTTCAAAAATATTTCTTAGGAATTGTCCAGTTATCCACATAGGGCAGAAGCATCCCAGCGGGCCTCCTGGTGAAATATTTCTTAGGAGATTTCGAAACATTAATCCACACTAAGGAGATGGCATCTTACCAGGCCTTCTGTTTATTCTCCTCTAGAAATATTAAAATTCCTTTTGTTATGATGTGACAGGTTCCTGGGACAAGGAGTGGACTGGTGACTTGGCATAGTAGGGAGGGTATTGCTTTGCATATGGCTTACCTGGGTTCGATCTTTGGCACAGGCCACTAAACACCTCCAGGAGTGATCCCTGAGTCCAGAATCAGTTAAGTCCTGTTCACCACTGGCTTTGGCCCAAGGTGTGTGTGCCTCTTGCTGCTCCCTTTCTCTCTCTCAAATTCTTCTTTTTTTTAATTTTTATTTATTTATTTATTTATTTTGGTTTTGGGGCCACACCCGGCGGTGCTCAGGGGTTACTCCTGGCTGTCTGCTCAGAAATAGCTCCTGGCAGGCACGGGGGACCATATGGGACACTGGGATTTGAACCAACCACCTTAGGTCCTGGATCGGCTGCTTGCAAGGCAAATGCTGCTGTGCTATATCTCCGGGCCCAAATTCTTCTTCTTATCCCCTCTCTCCCCCAGGCCAACTCCTTTACCAGTCCATTCTATGTGTGGGTGGTTCTGATCATTCAGGTGAGATAAACAAATTAGGGGAGGGGCCAAAGAGATAGCATGGAGGTAGGGCATTTACCTTGCATGCAGAAGGATGGTGGTTCTAATCCCAGCTCCATTTTGGTCCCCTGAGTCTCCCAGGAATGATTTCTGAGTGCAGAACCAGGAGGAACCCCAAAGCACTGCTGAGTGTAACCCAAATACAAAGCAAAGCAAAACAAACAAAAAAAGTTAGGGGAGGAATACACACACACTCCCCCTGAATGCTGAATGTTCCAGAAAGGCTTGTTTTCTAAGGACAAATGTATTTTCATTTATGGTTTGGGACACACCAGAGTTGTGCTCAGGGTTGCCCTTGGTGGTGCTAGGGAAACCCAGGTCTCCCACACTCAAATGCAGCCCCATAACTGCGGGACATAGGTCTCTGGGTCTGCCAGGCTGACACACGCACACACACACATGCTATCAGAGGCTGGGCCTCCCATCCAGGGACACAGGAGTGGAGCTGGCAGAGAAGCCACCTCCAGCTGTCTGCTTACCCTTGCAAGGTGTTCTCATAACTCTGTGACTTTGAACATCCTAGACCCAAACCAAGGATTCTCTCCACCTTCCTCTTTCATTCCACACAAGGTCAGTGCTCAGGGTTGTTCCCAGCTCTGCACTCAGGAATCCCTACTGGCGGGTTTGGGGGACCTTGAGTTGCTGGGCCTCAAACTCAGGCCTGCTGCACTGCTGCATGCAAGGAAAATGCCCTCCATACTCTGCTACGGCTAGGGCTCTGTTGTTTCAATATAAATTAAGAGCCCTAGAGTTGGTGTGGGGGTGATAGGCCGTTCTCAGTTAGGCCTGGCTTCCGAACCCATATGGTCTGATGGTCTATAGGTTGCATGGTGACGGCAGAAAAATTCACAAAACAGTCAGATGAAGTTCCAGGAGTCAGCCAGCTTTATTTCACGGTCCTAACTGTTGAGGCACCTCCTCACATGGCCTCTATGCTAAGCCTTTTCCTAGCAGCCACTTCTCTGCTCCTTCTCTGGCTCTCTCAGCCTCTGTCTCCCTTTCAGCTGCTGACTGACTCCTCTTTGCTGCTTCTTTGTTGATTGTCTTTGCTGATTTCCTTGTTGATTCTCTCTGCTGATTCTCTCTACTGATTTTTCCTTTTCTCTCTAACTCCTTCTTATCCCATCTCTCCCCCCAAGCAGACTCCTCCTCCCGCCCATTCCAGGTGTGGGTGGTTCTGATCATTCTGGTAGGATAAATAAGAAGCTGGGGAGGGGATACCCACAGGGCCCCAATTCCAGACCTGCTTTAGCCTCTGCAACCCCTGGAGACCAGGATATAGGGGGGAGACCAGGATATAGGGGAGAGACCAGGCTCTGGAGGGAGGGAAACTTCCCTCCTCTTCGTTCATGTTCAGAGCCACAGTCTGGGAAGTGGACTTAGGCTTGGGATCAGAGGGGTGGGGAAGACACCCCTAGAGCTATGTGCAAACCCTCCTGGAAGCTCTGCTCAAGGCCCCACTTGGCCTGTTTCCTAGAGGGCCTGGACTCATGGCAGATTGACGAAAATGGAGGGCTCGAGTGGAATGTGGAGACACTCCCCAGAGACTATGGAGAGAACTTTCCCCACAGCGGAGTCACAAAATACTTTGTCACATTTTATATGTAAGACACTCAGGGGCTCCCAGACAGGACTCAGCTTGGTGGCCAGGGTCACAGGGGACAGAATAGGGTGCTCTGGCAGAGGTTGGATGCCCACGGGATGGGAGGGCAGTCCTACCTGGGAGTGAAGCAAGGGGTGTTTAAACTGTGGTAGACGCACAATGGGGACACAGAACACCCAGCCCAGAGCTAGGGGTCATTGGTCATGGCAGGTCTACTGGAGGCTGCCATGCTCTGCTCCCCTTCCACTCCCCCAGGATGTGTCTCAAGTCGCAGCTGGTGGACCTCAAAGCCAAAGGCTACTGGGATGAGCTGCTGGACCACTACCGGCCAGACATTGTGGTGAAGGACTGGTAAGGGTGGGCACCCACTGTTGAGGGGGTCAGTCTGGTGCAGAGACACACCCTCTGTCTGGCCTCTAAACAGTCCCTGTATTTTTCATTCTGAGGGTTCTGGGGTCTGATACTCCAGCGTAGGACCCAGCGGATCTGGGTAGTGGCCCAGCCTGAACCCACAACCTCTTCACAGGTTCGCACCCCGAGGTGATTGTGGCTCCACCTATATATTTAGAGTGCATCTGACCTCCAAGAAACTCATCCCCCTGGCATCCTTTGAGCTGAAACCTCTGACAATTCCCCAGTGGAACGACGCTAAGTGGAGGGAGGTGAGGCCCCCTTTACCCAGCCCCACAACAGCCTCTGCTCGCCCAGAAGGGTCAGTTTTGTCTTGTCCAGGCTGCATGGGTCCTTGGCTTTGCCCCTATCTCCCAACCTGAGCTTCCCGGTGACTGGTTTCTCCCTCCTGCACCCTCAGGTCTCCTATACTTTCTCAGACTACCCTCCCGGTGTGCGCTACATCTTCTTCCAGCACGGGGGCCACGACACCCAGGGCTGGGCAGGCTGGTACGGCCCCCATGTCACCAACAGCAGTGTCACAGTCAGCCCCACCAGAAGGACCCCAAATCCACCCCCTCAGGGCATGGCTTGATCCTGTCTGGTCCCCACAGGGGGACTGGTCAAGGTTCATGCAAGCCCACAGCCCATTGGGACTTTCTTGTGTTGTAATAAAAATTTTCAGTTAAACTTGCCTAGACCAGAGACTGGTTGGAGATGGGGGGCACCCCATCCATAGCCACAGGAGAGGCCTTCAGAGGCCCCTTTTAAGAGTGAGGGCCGTGGGGCCGGGCGGTGGCGCTGGAGGTAAGGTGCCTGCCTTACCTGCGCTAGCCTTGGAAGGACCTCGGTTCGATCCCCCGGCATCCCATATGGTCCCCCAAGCCAGGAGCGACTTCTGAGCGCATAGCCAGGAGTAACCCCTGAGCGTCACCGGGTGTGGCCTAAAAACAAAAACAAAAAAAAAACAAAACAAAAAAAAAAAGAGTGAGGGCCGCTAATGGAGGTGGTACAAGTCACTCCCTTCTCTGCCATTGCTCCAGAGACCCCCGGAACAGGGGGTTTGGCCACCTGATGGCACAAGAAACAGGAAAGGTCACATCTGGTTGATCATGCTAAGTGGAGGGCAGACCTGGTCAGGGGGTACAGCCCTGGGCTCTGAGGTGGGAAGAAGGCCAGATAAAGATTTTTTTTTCACTGTCAGGCAACTCCAGACATCCCTGGACTCCTGAGCTCAGGCAGGCCCGGCCAGTTCTGGGAGCTGAGTTGGATGAGCCCTGAAGTGGTGGGATGGATTTGGGATTTCAGGAAGCACTATCACCTCTGTCCACATCCATGCCATGGCCAGCACCCCCAGGCTTGGAGAGCACATCAAGCCCCCACACCACTGGCCTCTCTCTCCTCTAGGAAGGACTTGGAATTCCGATGCAACCCACCCGTGCTTTGTGTGGACCAATAAAAGGTGTTGGTATCAGAGAGTGTCTGACAGAGGGCAAACTTCACCCGGGGGGAACTGGCCCAGTTCGTGGCCAGCCAGAAATGTGGAGAGAGCTCAAGACACCCCAAAACATGGTATCTAGAACACATCTTGAGTGAGCCATCCTGTGACAGCTCGATCCAGATCTTCCCCTGGACCCTGGCCAGTTATGCTGGGGCCTTGGCGCGGCCTTTGCCACTCTGCCAAGAGCACTGAGAAAGTGCCCAGCACCCACTAGACACTTAAGTTAAATGTTCTTGTTTTGGGGGCGGAGTCTGCGTGCTCCCTGTGCCTAGCTATTGGCTGGCCCCTGATGGTGAGCATAAGGCAGGGTTTCCCCATCAGAAGCCACTCCTTGGGGGTGTGTCATCCGGGAAAAGGAAAGTAAGTAATCACCACTGGGAAGTGGGTGCCTCCTGCGCCTTTGCTGGGTGTCAGCCATCCCCGGAGGCCAATCCCAGGAGAGGGGAACTGGCCCCACGTTTGTCCCAACAACTCCTGGCCGGGGATAAGGTTCTAGGAGGGCCAGGACCTGACGGAGGACACACGCTACGGGACAGCGAGGTCTGGGGCGTCCCCGGGGAGCGGGGACCCGGGGCCCTGCTTGCAAGCGGCAGCGGGGGAATCCCGGGCTGGTCACGCACAGCCTGGCCTCTGGGCGGCATCCGCGGGTCCAGGCCCGGATTTGGGGCGCCTTCCTCCCGCACTTCCCTGGGCCCTGTTCCTGGTTCCTAGTTGGGGAGACGCGTTCCAGGCTTCGGCCTTTGCGCCTGGGGAGGTGGGGAGGTGGGGAGGACAGGTGGAGAAAGGCGCAGGGTCCTGGGGCAGCTCTGGGTGCTAACCGGCTTCTGGGGGTGTGTGCAGACAGGCTTTTGGGGTGCAGAGAGGATCTCGGGGTGCAGAGCGGCTTCTCAGGGCCTTGAGCGGATTCTTGGGGTGCAGAGTGCTTCCTCTGTTGCATGTGCCCTCACCAGACAAGTATCCCCACATTAAGGACTTGAATGCGGATCCCTCCTCCCGACCCCCAGTATTTTTTAGAAGTTGCAACACATAGAACGGGCCCCCTTGCACCTTTTGGGAGCTTTAGAGTTAGTCCCTCCAGAAAAGGAAGAAAACCTTGTTTTCTGTTTTCTATTTTCTTTTTCTTCTTTTTCTTGGAGCATTTTGCACAGCCCTCCCCAGCGGGGAAACCCTGTCAGGGTGTGGCTGTTTCTGTTTTGCCACCCACCCACTGACCCACGTTAAGAAGGCAAAGGGTGAAGACAGTTGTGGGGCCCCACAGCCCCTGGAGCTGTATTTTTATTTTAAGATTTATTTCCCTCCCCACCGCCCCACCCCTTAAGATTTTTATTTATTTATATGGCTTTTAGGCCACGCCTGGTGGTGCTCAGAAGTTTCTCCTGGCTCTGCGCTGAGAAATCGCTCCTGGCAGGGTATGTATGTATGTATTTATAATTATATACAAAAGCAAAATCTTAAAGGTTCAGGGGATAAGGCACTGTCTTCCATTTGACTTCTAAAACTTTTATTAGGTTTTTGTTGTTGTTGTTGTTTTTAGTTTTTGGGTTTTTTTTTTTTTTGGTTTTTGGGCCACACCCGTTTGAGGCTCAGGGGTTACTCCTGGCTATGTGCTCAGAAATCGCCCCTGGCTTGGGGGGACCATATGGGATGCCGGGGGATCGAACCGCGGTCCGTTCCTTGGCTAGCGCTTGTAAGGCAGACACCTTACCTCTAGCACCACCTTCCCGGCCCCTTAGTTTTGGGTTTTTGGCACACCTGGGGACGCTCAGGAATTACTCCTGGCTGTGCGCTCAGAAATCGCTTCTGGGGGCTGGGCGGTGGCGCTGGAGGTAAGGTGCCTGCCTTGCCTGCGCTAGCCTAGGACAGACCGCGGTTCGATCCCCCGGCGTCCCATATGGTCCCCCAAGAAGCCAGGAGCAACTTCTGAGCGCATAGCCAGGAGTAACCCCTGAGCCTCACAGGGTGTGGCCCAAAAAAAAAAAAGAAATCGCTTCTGGCTTGGGGGACCATAAGGGATGCCAGGGGATAGAACCAGTGTCCATTCTAGGCTAGGGAGGGCAAGGCAGACGCATCACCGCTTGCGACACCGATCTGCTTTTATTTATATTTTTTGGAGGGGGGGCACACCTGGCTGCGCTCAGGGGTTACTCCTGGCTCTGTGCTCAGAAATCGTTTTTGGCAGCCACAGGGGACCATGTGGGATGCCAGGATTTGAACCACCGACCATCCTGGGTCAGCTGCTTGCAAGGCCCTACTGCTGTGCTATCTCGCCAGCTCTAAAACCTTTATTAGTATCTTTTTTTTTTTTTTCTTTATTAGTATCTTTACCACAGATATGATCACTGTATATTTGCATCTTCTTACAGACGTGACCACTGTGTGATGTGAGGCCCTCATGGAATAGGGAACATTGTGCAGATGCTGTTTCACAAGTAGAAAGAGGAAAGGGAGTGACCAGACAGAAACCAGTGAGTATGAATCTGGCCTCACGCTCAGCTTGTCCCAGTTCGATTCCCTTCATCCCATAAGGTCTCCAAGCACAGCCAGGTGTGTCCCAAGAGCCCACCCCCATCCCCGAGAGATAGCACATCAGTAGGGCATTTGCCTTGCATGCAGCTGACCCTGGATAGACCAGCGTTCAATTCCCAGCATCCCATTTGGTCCCCAGAGTCGGTCAGTAGCAATATGTGATAGCAGAGTCAGGAGTAACCCTTGAACGCTTCTGGGTGTGCATTTCCAAAAAAATTCCAACAGCCCCCCTGTTGTGTATGTAAATATTTTGGGGGATTACTATGTTGCTCACCCTAAACTGATTAGGTGATTGTGCCCTACCCTAGGGTGTGACCTGGCATTCTGCCCCCACCCTAGGGTAGGACCTGATTCTGCTTCCACCATTGGTTGGTATCTGATCCCACCATTGGGTGGTACCTGACTCTGGGGTATAAAAACAAGGGTCTGTGGAAGGCCGGGGCTTTTTGGCTGGAACTGAAGCTGAGTCTTTGGACTTCAGTTTTGTCCTCCGAATAAAGCGATTATTTCCACGAGCCTGACTGTCTGCGAGCTGTTTACCCGCCGTTTCACCTCAGAACCGTGGGCTAGACAGGGTGGCAGACGCGTGCTCCGAGCTGGAAGAAAAAGGCCTCATCCTCCATCCCACCATCAGTCAATCTCTTCAGGGGCTGACTTGCTACACCCCCCAAAACCTGTTTAATTACAAAGAGGATCAGAGCTGGAGCAGTAGTACAGCAGGGAGGGTATTTTTGATTTTTGCTTGCTTTTTATTGGTTTGAGGACACACTCAGTGGTACTTAGGGGTTACTTTGACTCTGTACTCAGAAATTAATCCTGGCAAACTCAGACTAATGGGGAGCCAGAGATCGAATCCAGGTCGGCCTCATGCAAGGCAAACATCCTCCCTGCTGTGCCATCACTTCAGCCCCAGGGAGGACAGTTTATCTTGCACGGGGTTTGATTCCCTGGACCCCAAAACAAAAAAAAAAATACACATATAGATCAGAGATCTGTCACCCTTAACACTGTTAGACTCATGGTTAACTCCTGGCTCTGTGCCCAGGAATCATTCCTGATAGGCTCAAGGGACCATCTGGGATGCTGGGGATCAAACCCAGGGCATCCTCATGTGAGACCAACAACTTAGCTGCTGCATAATTTGTCCCCCATTTGCACTGTTGATGTGGAGGCAGGTCTCACACACCCAGCTTTGCTTGCATGCGGCTTTTGGGGAGTGTCCCATCAGCAGAGCCCCAGGATAGTGGTGGGTGCTGGTATGATGGTCTCTCTTGTGAACTCCTGGGCCCCCTGGGAGATGACGTGGCTGGTGAGGGTTGATCACCTGTGATTCCCCAGGCCCCAGCACACCCCTCGGCAGCCCAGCCATGGCCCTGCTGAACATCAATGAGCTGCCCGAGAACATCCTCCTGGAGGTCTTCGTCCACCTGCCCGCCCGCCAGCTGCTGCTGTGCTGTCGCCCTGTCTGCAGCATGTGGCGGGACCTCACTGATGTGGTGACCCTGTGGAAGCGCAAGTGCCTGCGGGAAGGCTTCATCACCAAGGAAGGGGACCAGACAGTGGCTGACTGGAAAATTTTCTACTTCCTCCACAGCCTCCACCGCAACCTCCTGCAGAATCCGTGTGCCGAAGGTAAGGTGAAGAGCAGGGCCTATAATATTCCCTCTCGCCCCTGCCTGATGCCTGCCATCTTCCCTCCTTAGGCCTCAATTTGAAGCCCTGCCCAGCCCACCAAGCCCCCAGATATGCTCCCTGCCTGTTGTGTTCCCCACCAATTGCCCTTTCCTTCAGCCAGAACTGTTTCATTTTTTTTTTTTTTTTTTTGGTTTTTGGGTCACACCCGGCGGTGCTCAGGGGTTACTCCTGGCTGTCTGCTCAGAAATAGCTCCTGGCAGGCACGGGGGACCATATGGGACACCGGGATTCGAACCAACCCCCTTTGGTCCTGGATCGGCTGCTTGCAAGGCAAACGCCGCTGTGCTATCTCTCTGGGCCCCCTGTTTGATTTTTTTTACAGTTGCTTTAGATGTGAGCATGCATAAGTATTTGACATATTTTTGTACATACAGATAGATATACACAAAATCATAGTTTGTGAGAATATTAGCACATGAACACGAGATCATCTGGGAACAAATCTAGGCATCGACACCTCTAAGTCATCTGCTCTACAAATTAAACCACATCTGTAGCCTCCTCCTTCTCTTTTTTTTCTCATCTATTTTCTTCCTTCTTTCTCTTCTTCCACTGCATCTTCTTCATCTTCTTTCTCCTCCTCTCTTCTTTCTCTTTCTCTTCTTCTTCTTCTTCTTCTTCTTCTTCTTCTTCTTCTTCTTCTTCTTCTTCTTCTTCTTCTTCTTCTTCTTCTTCTTCTTCTTCCTCTTCCCCTTCTTCCTCTTCTTCTTCCTCCTCTTCGTCTTTTTTTGGGGGGGGTCACACCCGGCAGCGCTCAGGGGTTACTCCTGACTCTATGCTCAGAAATCACCCCTGGCATGCACGGGGGACTATATGGAATGCCAGGATTCAAAACACCGTCCTTCTGCATGTAAGGCAAATGCCTTACCTCCATGCTATCTCTCCGGCCTCCCTCTTCCTCTTCTCACTCTTCCTCCAACTCTTTTTTTTTTTCCGGTGTTTGGTTTTTGGTTTTGGGGTCACACCCAGCAGTGCTCAGGGGTTACTCCTGGCTCTATGCTCAGAAATAGCCCCTGGCAGGCTCAGGGGACCATATGGGATGTCAGTATTCGAACCACCGACCTTCTGCATGAAAGGCAAACGCCCTACCTCCATGCTATCTCTCTGGCCCCTCTTTTTTTTTTTTTTTTTTTTTGGGGGGGGTCACACCCGGCGGTGCTCAGGGGTTACTCCTGGCTGTCTGCTCAGAAATAGCTCCTGGCAGGCACAGGGGACCATATGGGACACCGGGATTCGAACCAACCACCTTTGGTCCTGGATCGGCTGCTTGCAAGGCAAACGCCGCTGTGCTATCTCTCCGGGCCCGTCTTTTTTTTTTTTTTTCCAGAAAGGCTTGTTTTCTAAGGACAGATGTATATATGTTCCTTTATGGTTTGGGACACACCAGAGCTGTGCTCAGGGGTTCCCCTGGTGGTGCTAGGGAAACCCAGGTCTCCCACACTCAAACACAGCCCCTTAAACAGCTGGACATGGGTCTTTGAGTCTGCCAGGCTGACACACGCACACACATATGCTATCAGAGGCTGGGCCTCCCATCCAGGGACACAGGAGTGGAGCTGGCAGAAAAGCCACCTCCAGCTGTCTATACTTGCTCTTGCCAGTTATTCTCAGAGCTCTGTGCTTTGAACGTCCAGTCCCAATTCAAGGACTCTCTCCTTCTTCCTCTTCCATTCCATACATGGTCAGTGCTCAGTGGTTGCTCCCAGCTCTGCACTTAGGAACCACTCCTGGTGGGCTTGGGGGACCATGAGATGCTAGGGATCAAACCCAGGCCTGCCGCAGGCAAGGAAAATGCCCTCCTCACTGTGCTATGGCTAGGGTTCTGTTGTTTCAATATAAATTAAAGAGTCCTAGAATTGGTGTGGGGATGATGAGGCCTTTCTCAGGTAGGCCTGGCTCCTGCAGCCCATATGGCCTGATGGATCTGTAGGTTGCTTTGTGACAGCAGAAAAATTCACAAAGCAGTCAGATGAAGTTCCAGGAGTCAGCCAGCTTTATTTCATGGTCCTAAATGTCATGGACACCTCCTCACATGGCTTCTATGCTAAGCCTTTTCCTAGCAGCCACTTCTCTGCTTCTTCTCTGGCTCTCTCAGCCTCTGTCTCCCTTTCAGCTACTCTTTAGACTTGGTTGCTGACTGACTCCTCTTTGCTGCTTCTTTGTTGATGCTCTCTTTTCTTTCTTTTTTTTTTTTTTTAAATATGGAACACTTCACGACTTTGCATGTCATCCTTGCGCAGGGGCCATGCTAATCTTCTCTGTATCGTTCCAATTTTAGTATATGTGCT
This sequence comes from Suncus etruscus, assembly GCF_024139225.1. NCBI lineage: Eukaryota > Metazoa > Chordata > Mammalia > Eulipotyphla > Soricidae > Suncus > Suncus etruscus. Next base: position 6,752,616 of record NC_064853.1, read on the forward strand.
GCCGAAGCGAGCACTGATTCTCCCTTTTCTCTCTAACTCCTTATTCCCTTTCTCCCCCAAGCAGACTCCTCTTCCTGCCCTTTCCAGGTGTGGATGTTTCTAGAACAGGGGTCTCAAACTCGCAGCCCGCAGGCCGTTTGCGGCCCTCCGTACAACATTTTATGGCCCGAGGCCAGCCTTCAAATATCGCAGTATTCACGGTTGTTCGCATTTCTGTTTAGGGTATGCAAATGTTTAATGCAATTTTTTGCAATTTTTTATTGCAAATATTCGGAAAGTGAAATCCCTTATGCAGCCCTGCCTCACCCCGACTTTGCCTCCTGTGGCCCCCAGATAAATTGAGTTTGAGACCCCTGTTCTAGAAGCTGGGGAATGGATCCCCACAGGGCCCCACTTCCAGACCTGCTTTAACCTCTGCCACCCCTGGGGAGCAGAATATAGGGGAAGGCCAGGTTCTGGAGGGAGGGAAACTTCCCTCCTCCTAGTTCATGTTTGGAGCCACAGTCTGGGAAGTGAAGTTAGGCTTGGGATCACAGGGGTGGTGAGGACACCCCTAGAGCTATGTGCAAACCCTCCTTGAAACTCGGATCATGGCCTCTCTTGGCCTGTTTTCTAGAGGGCCTGAACTCATGGCAGATTGACAAAAATGGAGGGCATGAATGGAAGGTGGAGACACTCCCCGGAGACTTTGGAGAGAACTTTCCCCACAGTGGAGTCACGAAATACTTTGTCACATCTTTTTGGTAAGACACTTGTGTACTCCCAGGCAGGACTCAGCTTGGTGACCAGGGTCACAGGGGACAGAATAGGGTGCAGAGGCTGGACGCCCACTGAGTAGGAGGGCAGTCCTACTTGGGAGCTGAAGCAAGGGATGTTTAAGCTGTGGTAGACGCACATGGGGACACAGAGCACCCAGCTCAGGGCTAGGTGACACGGGCCATGGCAGTTCCACTGGGGACTGCCATACTCTGCTCCCCCTCAACTCCCCCAGGATGTGCCTCAAGTCGCAGCTGGTGGACCTCAAAGCCAATGGCTACTGGGATGAGCTGCTGGACCACTACCGGCCGGACATCGTGGTGAAGGACTGGTAAGAGTGGGCACCCACTGTTGAGCGGGCCAGTCTGGTGCAGAGACACGCCCTCTATTCCAGTCTCTGAACAGCCCCCCTATTTTCCATTCTGAGGTTTCTGGGGTATCTGATACCGCAGTGTAAGACCCAGCTTATGTTAGTAGTGGCCCAGCCTGAATCCCCCACCACCCACAGGTTCGCACCCCGAGGTGATTGTGGCTCCACCTACCTCCTTAGTGTGCGTCTGATTTCAGCAGAATTCATCACCCTGGCATCCTTTGAGCCTCCACCTGTGACATTTCCCCAGTGGAATGACGCTAGTTGGAGGGAGGTGAGGCCCCCTTTATTCAGCCCCACAACAGCCCCTGCTCTCCTAGAAGGCTCCAGTTTTGCCTCGTCCAGGCTGCAGGGGCCCTTGGCTCTGTCCCTACCTCCCAACCTGGGCCTCCTGATGCCTGTCTTCTCCTTCCTGCACCCTTAGGTCTCCCATACATTCTCGGACTACCCTCCCGGTGTGCGCTACATCTTCTTCCAGCACGGGGGCCACGACACCCAGGGCTGGGCAGGCTGGTACGGGCCCCGCATCACCAACAGCAGTGTCACAGTCAGCCCCACCAGAAGGACCCCAAATCCAGCCCCTGAGGGCACAGCTTAATCCTGTCTGGTCCCCACAGGGGGCCCGGTCAAGGCTCATGCAAGCCCACAGCCCATTGGGACTTTCTTGTGCTGTAATAAACATTTTCAGTAAAACTTGCCTGGACCAGAGACTGGTTGGGGACGGGGGGTGGGGGGGGCACAGGAGAGGCCTTCAGAGGCTCCTTTTAAGAGCGAGGGCCCCTGATGGAGGTGGTATGAGTAATTCCCTGTCACCCCACCTCCATCTTCTACATAACTTTACCTTAGGGTAAGACCTGCCCATTTCTGGGAGGGGTCTTGAAGAGGTCTCAAAAGGTTAGCCTGAGGAGCAGGAGAAAAGGAATTTTAGATTATTGATTGAGGATGGAAACAGCAGGAGGAGAGATGGCTGAAAAAAATCAAGAGGCAGGCAAGCTGAGGAGAGCATGCTTAAATAGGTTTAAGATAATAGGCCACACATGTTGGCCAGGGCTGAATAAAGATGATATCGCCTGGGGCCGGAGAGATAGCACAGAGGTAAGGCGTTCACCTTAGATGCAGAAGGATGGTGGTTCAAATCCTGGCATCCCATATGGTCCCCCGAGCCTGCCAGGAGGAACCCTGAGTGCTGCCGGGTGTGACCAAAAAAAAAGATGATATCTCCTGAAGAAGCCTGACTGTGAGTTTTCTCCCCACCGCTATCCTGAACTTGCAGACCCGCCGGCTGGCGGGGATTGGAGACATGTGTCCTGGGCTGGAGGAGAAAGACCTCTCACCCTCCACCACCATCCAAGCCCATCCAAAGGGCTTTTATTCAACAATTCCCTTCTCTGCCATTGCCCCAGAGACCCCCAGAACAGACACTGGCTTGGCCACCTGATGGCACAAGAAGCAGGAAAGGTCACCTCTGGCTAATCACACTAAGCAGAGGGCAGACCTAGGAGGTGCAGCCCTGAGTTCTGAGGTGGGAAAGAAGACCAGATGGAGATTTTTTTCACCGTCAGGCAACTCCAGACATCCCCAGACTCCTGAGAAGCTCAGGCTGGCCGGCCAGTTCTGGGAACTGGGTTGGGTGAGCCCTAAAGTGATGGGATGGATTTGGAGTTTCAGGGAGCTCCACCACCCTTGTCCACCTCCATCCCATGGCCAGTTCTCTGAGACATGGAGAGCACATCAAGACCCCACACCACCTTGGACGACTCTGGCCCATCTCTCCTCTTGGAAGGACTCGGAGTTCTGATCAGACCCACCGCACTTTGTGCAGCCCAATAAAAGTTGTTGGTATCAGAGAGTGTCTGATAGAGGGCAAAGTTCACCTGCAAGAAGACTGGCCCAGTCCCATAGCCGGTTGGCAAGTGTGGAGAGGGATCAAGACACCCCAAAACAAGGTATCTGGAACACATCTTGAGTGAGCGATCCTGTGACGGCTGGATCGAGATCTTCTCCTAGACTTTGGCCAGTTAGGCTGGGGTCTTGGCGCTGCCTGGCCCCAAGAGCACTGCAGAAGTGCCTGGCACCTAATAGACTACCCTCCTGGCATGCGCTACATCTTCTTCCAGCACAGGGGCCATGACACCCAGGGCTGGGCAGTCTGGTACAGCCCCCGCGTCACCAACAGCAGTGTCACAGTCAGCCCCACCAGAAGGACCCCAAATCCAGCCCCTGTCTGGTCCCCACAGGGGGGCCTATGAAGGCTCATAAATGTTCTTGTGTTGGGGAAAGGGGGAGAGGGGTCTTTGCACTCACAGTGCCCAGTGACTGCCCAGCCACCCTGATGGTGAGCACAAGGCAGGGTTTCCCCATCAGAAGCCATCCCTTTGGGGTGTGTCCTCCGGGGAAATGGGGTGTGTGGTCCAGGAAAAGGGAAATACTAAAAACTACTGGGAAGTTGGTGCCTCCTGCACCTTTGCTGGATGTCAGCCATCCCCAGAGGCCAACTGCAGGAGAGGCTGGAACTGGCCCCAGGTTTGTCCCCACAACCCCAGGGCATGGGTGAGGTTCTAGGAAGACCCTCGCCGGACAGAGAATGGACGGACAGAGAATGGACGGGAGGCCTGAGCTTTGGGAAAACCAGGTCTGGGGTGTCCAGGGCGGCAGAGCTCGCCATGCAACTGCCAGGGAGCCTGGAAAGGCAGCAAGGAGGCCGGGGCGAGCCAGGGCGGGGCGAAGAAGGCAGCCAGGGCAGCCCTGGCGTCATGTCCATCCGGAGTGCAGGAGAGGAGAGGCAGGGACTCCCCGCCCCAGCCCAGGTAGGGACCCAGCAGGGGGGGCGGGGGGCGGCTTCCACCCGCTCCTCCCTGGGCCCTGGTTCCTGGTTCCAAGCTGGGGAACCGCGTTCCAGGCTGCGGCCTTTGCACCTGGGGAGGTGGGAGGAGACAAGGCGCAGGCCCTGGGGCAGCCCTGGGTGCAGAAGGGTTTCTAGGGGTGGAGAGAGGTTCTCGGGGTGCAGAGACTTTTGGGGCACAGAGCGTCTTCATGGGGGTACAGGGCGCTTCTCTGGTGCTTGCAGCTGTGCGGGGCAAATCCTGGAGGGACTCTGGACCCCTGGGTGAGGACTTGACTGCGGATTCCTCCAACCCCCAGTTTTTTTTAGAAGTTGGTGACACTTAAAATGGGCCCCCTTGAACCTTTAGGGAGGTTTAGAGTCAATCCCTCCAGAAAAGGAAAAATATATAATTTTTTTCTTTTCCTTTATTATTATTATTGTTTTTTTGTTTTGGTTTTGGGGGCCACACCCGGTGATGCTCAGGGGTTACTCCTGGCTCTGTGCTCAGAAATCGCTCCTGGCTTGGGGGGACCATGTTGGATGCTGGGGGATAGAACCGGGGTCCGTCCTAGACTAGTGCCTGCAAGGCAAACGCCTTATGCCCTGCATCAACGCTCCGGCCCCCTTTATTATTTTTTGGGGGAACATTTTGCACCGTCCTCCCCTATGGTGAAACCCTGTACGGATGTGGCTGTCTGTTTTTCCTACCCACCCCACCCCCATGTTAAGAAGTCAAAGGATGGGGCCGGAGAGATAGCATGGAGACATGGCACTTGCCTTGCATGCAGAAAGACGGTGGTTCGAATCCCGGCATTCCATATGGTCCCCAACCTGAACCTGCCAGGAGCGATTTCTTTTTTTTTTTTAATCTTTATTTAAACACCGTGATTACAAATATAATTGTACTTGTATGATTACGGTCATGTAAAGAACACCCCCCTTCACCAGTGCAGGATTCCCACCACCAATTTCCCAGATCTACCTACTCCCCACCCCACCCACACTTGTACTTGAGACAGGCTTTCTTTTTCCCTCATTCATTCACATTGTTATGATAGTTTTCAGTGTAGTTATTTCTCTAACTGCACTTATCATTCTATGTGGTGAGCTTCATGTCATGAGCTGCACCTACATGGGAGGATGTGGGGAAGTAAGGGTTGGGACTGAGGCAGTAAAATATTAGAAATGAGCTTTGTAGGGCAGTATCAAGGTCCCAATACAAGATGGATATTATGGATATATAGAATATATGCACACAATAATATCAATATGAAAAAAAAGAGAAAAAATTTCCACTGACTGTCCCAATATAAACCAGTGCTAGAACAGCCTGCCCTCCTTCCAGAGCACATTCCCATTAGTGTAGGGAGAGATAGGGGGAAAGCCTGTTAACCCCTATAGAGTCCACCTAGACCGGTGCCCAGGGAAAGACTGAAGTCCTGGGGAGAAAAACCCTATACCTGGCAAGAGCTGGTCTCCAGAATCAAGGACGAAATTGGAAGCCAGATGTCTGCCCACCCTCCTCCCCATGCACCTCCCCCCTGGAGTATGGAGGGAGGGGGGAACCTGAGGACCACTAAGAGTCCACCTGAACCCACTTCTGGCTATCTGAGCTGGCACCCAGGGAAGGCCTGGAGTCAGGGGACAAAGAAAAGAATGGCTGGGGGCCTGCCAAGCCTCCCAACACTCCCCAGGCTAGGGAGAAAGGTTCTGGTATGGGGACCAGGAGCGATTTCTGAGCATAGAGCCAGGAATAACCCCTGAGTGCCGCCGGGTGTGACCCAAAAACCAAAAAAAAAAAAGGCAAAGGGCAATTTTGGGCCCCCACAGCCATTGTGGATGGTTTTATTTTATTTTTTTATGTTTATATATATATATGTTTATATTTATATATAAAGGCAATATAGTTCAAGGGATAAGGCACTTTCTTGCATTTGACTTCTAAAACTTTTATTAGTATCTTTACCACAGATGTGGTCACTGTATATTTGCATCTCATTACAGATGTGACCACTGTGTGGTGTGAGGGCTCGTGGAACAGGAAACCTTGTGCAGTTTCACAAGTAGAAAGAAGAAAGGGAGAGACCAGAGAGAATTCAGTGAGTAGGGATCTGGCCTTGTACTCAGCTGGTCCCAGTTCGATTCCCTTCATCCCATAAGCACAGCTAGGTGTGTCCCAACAGCCCCCCGAAAAACCTGCTCCTTTACAAAGAGGATCAGAGTGGAATAGCACAGCAGGGAGGGAGTTTTTCTTTGCTTGCTTTTTTTTTTTTTATTTTGTTTTGGGCCACACCCTGTGGTGCTTACTCCTGGCTCTGTGCTCAGAAATTACTCCTAGCAGCCCTACCCAGGATCTGGGGCCAGGGCCCTTTAATCTGTGGTGGACACATAGATGAGGGTCCAGATTGCCCAGCCAAGGGTCAGGGGTTAAGGGCCATGGCAGGTCCACTGGGGGCTGCCATGCTCTACTCCCCCTCAACTCCCCCAGGATGTGCCTCAAGTCACAGCTGGTGGACCTCAAGGCCAATGGCTACTGGGATGAGCTTCTGGACCACTACCGGCCAGACATCATCATGAAGGACTGGTAGGCACCCATTGTCGGGGTGGGCCATTCCAGGTACAGAAACACACACCCTGCTCCAGCCTCTGAACAGCCCCCCAAATTTCCATTCTGAGGGTTCTGGGGTATCTGCTACCCCAGGTCAAGACCAAGTTGATCTTGGTGCTTGCCCTGTGACAGGGCACTCTCTGAGGACAAGGTGTTGGTGATGCCCACTGAAGCAGCCTTTGTCTGCCCGCTCTTGGGGTGCAGAGAGATATACAGTGCCTGGAAGCCAACCTGAGCCCCTACTGCCCCATAGGTTCGCGCCCCGAGCTGATTGTGGCTGCACCTACCACCTTCGTGTACATCTGACCTCAGCAGAATTCATCACCCTGGTGTCCTTCAAGCCCCCACCTGTGAAGTTTCTCCAATGGAACGATGCCTCGTGGACAGAGGTGATGCCCCCCTCCACCAGCCCCACAACAGCTCTGCTCCCCCAGAAGGGTCCAGTTTTGCCCCATCTGGGTATATGGATCCTTGGCTCTGTCCCTACTTCCCCACATGGGCCTCCCAGTCACTGGTTTCTCTCCCCTACACCCCCAGGTTTCCATACTTTCTCGGACTACCCTCCCGGTGCGTGCCATGTTCTCTTCCAGCCTGGGGGCAAGGACACCCAGTTCTGGGCTGGCTGGTACTGGCCCCGTGTCACCAACAGGAGCGTCACCATCAGTCCCACCAGAACAACACCGAACCCAGCTTCCAAGCATAGGGTTTGATTTTCCTTCTGTGGTCCCCAGTGGGGTCCCGGCCTGTTGGAGGCTGTTAGAGCTAGAAAGCAAAATGGAGTCTCTGATGCCTGATACATAAGGCCTGTGTACCTGACAGGCGGCCACTGTGGCATTTACCCCCTGGACCTAAAAGAAATGTTAACCAAACAAGTCAGATGTCCCAGTAAACCGCCCGAGTTGATAAGATAAGATCACATCCTGTTAAGCTACCATTGTGAAAGAATGTCTGTACGATATAAGGGTATGCTGTAAAACTGGAAAGTCCATCCTGCACGACCCCCCTATTTTTTCTATAGATACCATGGAAAAGTACTGAAAGCTACTTTCTTATGCTGTAGAACTATATAAGCTTGTCTTGCCTTAATAAATTCAGCTCTTGATCAGCCAGCTTGACTTGAGCTCACTTCTTTCTCAGCCTCTTTCCTCCTTTTTAGGTCGGATCCTGCTCATGACCCACAAATTACTTCGTGATCCTCAGTCCACCCTGCGGGCAGGGTCCTAGGGGGTCGCACCGGCCAAGGCTCTCGGGCAAGTCTACAACCCACTGGGACTTCCTGCTTCCTGCTCATCTGGCAATTGTGCTGTAATGAACATTTTCAGTAGAACTTGTCCGGGCCAGAGGTTGGTGTTGGGGTGAGAGGGCTTTCCTGACCCCAGGGAGCATCAGCCCAGCTCAGCCCGTAGAGCTGCTTTATTGAAACAACTCAGCGCCGTGTCAGGAGACAGTGTTGGCCAGCAAACCCCAGAAGGCTGAGAAATCAGGGTCCCACACCCACAGGGTCCTTTAGGTAAAGGCCTTAGTGCAGGGACCTGGGCCTGTGTGGCACAGTGCGGCCACTGGGTGGTCCAGTCCAAACACAGAGGCAGTAAGAATAACACTTGGAATGAGGGGTTCCACAGCCCCACCCTGGCAGAGACCCTCAGAATGTAACAGACAAGGCAGCAGTGTTGAGCAGGCATCCTCAGCTGCTTTTATGAGCTCATTCATCCACATAGAGCTGCATCTAAGGGACAAGAATGGTGGCAGGATGCAGGGGAGTGGGGTGGCAGCTGGGGAGGAGGATGGGGGAAAGCCTGAGTTGTCTGGGCACCCCCCCCCTCACTGGCCTTCCCTGAGACTCTGCAGGCCCAATCTCAGCAGCTCACCTTTTAAACGTCAGAGGTTGGGCCCGGAGAGAGAACACAGCGGCGTTTGCCTTACAAGCAGCCGATCCAGGACCAAAGGTGGTTGGTTCGAATCCCGGTGTCCCATATGGTACCCTGTGCCTGCCAGGAACTATTTCTGAGCAGACAGCCAGGAGTAACCCCTGAGCATCGCCGGGTGTGGCCCAAAAACCAAAAAATAAAATAAAATAAAATAATAAAATAAAATGTCAGAGGTCATGGTTTCAGGGCGATCAGCTGGGGATCATGCATGTGGATATCCTGCTCATCCACCAGGATCCAGGGGAAGTATTTTTTTTTTTTTTTTGGTCACACCCAGCAGCGCTCAGGGTTACTCCTGGCTCTCCACTCAGAAATCACCATGTGGGATGCCGGGATTCGAACCACTGTCCTTCTGCATGCAAGGCAAACACCCTGCCTCCATGCTATCTCTCCAGCCCCCAGGGGCACTCTAGCTCTGATTCCCTGGATGTTGACTAAGGGTTTGGTTATTCCACAGTTCCCAAAAGGGAAAGGGAGGGACCGGAGCAATAGCACAGCGGTAAGATATTTGCCTTGCACGCAACCAACACAGGACAGATGGTGGTTCAAATGCCACCAGCATTCCATATGGTTCCCTGTGCCTGCCAGGGACAATTTCTGAGCACAGAGCCAGGAGTAACCCCAGAGCACTGTCGGGTGTGACACTCCCCAAGAAAAAGAGAAAGGGAAACTTCCTATCTCCTACCAGTCAGGATCAAGGAAGCTGTTCAGTTATATTAGTCCGCAGTAAATAATCCACACAGATATGAGGGTAAAAAGAGACAAGAAACTCGAATATGAGCAGTTCACCAACAAGCCAGCTGCTCCACTCAAGAAGCCCACAAGCCAGGGGCCGGAGTGGTGGCGCAAGTGGTAGGGCATCTGCCTTGCATGTGCTAACCTAGGACAGATCGTGTTTTGATCCCTTGGTGTCCCATATGGTTCCCCAAGCCAGGAGCGATTTCTGAGCGCATAGCCAGGAGTAACCCAAGTGTCACCAGGTGTGGCCCAAAAAACAGCAACAACAAAAGTGTGGTCCAGTAGAATATGTCATGGTAATAGAAAAGGTCTAGATTTGGACTGACCCTAACTAAATTAAATATTAATTATTCAGTCCTAGTAATGGTGTGGATTGATGGATGGTGAGGCCTTTCTTGGCTCAGCCTGGTGCCTGCAACCCCTTTGGCCCGCAGGTCTGTAAGGTGCAGGGTGATGGTGAAGAAATGATCCACGGGTAGTCAGCTGAAGTTTCTTTTTGTTTGTTTGTTTTTTTGGGGTCACACCCGGCGGTGCTCAGGGGTCACTCCTGGCTGTCTGCTCAGAAATAGCTCCTGGCAGGCACGGGGGACCATATGGGACACCGGGATTCGAACCAACCACCTTTGGTCCTGGATCGGCTGCTTGGAAGGCAAACACCACTGTGCTATCTCTCCGGGCCCTAGTCAGCTGAAGTTTCTTGAGACATCCAGCTTTATTACAAAGCCTAACCACCATGTGCATTTCTCCACATGGCTCCTATGCTAAGCTTTATAAGTAGCCTCCTTCAGCTGCCCTCCATCCATCCTTGCTGCATCTGCTTCCCCTCTCCTGCCAGGCAACCCTTAATTACCAACCACAGACCCCTCCAAGCTGTAGGAGGGTCTCACCATCCAGGTGATAAAGACAGGGAGTTGGGGTAGGAGTTAACACCCAAAGGCTGCCAGCACCCTTCTAGGCCTGCTGCATGAGCTGAATTATTCATTTGCTTACAGGATCATTTATTGTGGCAGAAGTGGCCACACAGGCTCAGTCATGACCAGTGACAACCAGTCAATAGGCCTTTAGTTCCTTGAAACTGACATGTTTCCAGCAGGGTGTTGTTTTATTTTACCACCGAGGAAACTGAGACACAGAGGGGAGAAGTGGTTCTGCTGACTCTGCACAGATGGTATCCCCTAGCTCAGCCCCCACTGACCTCTCGCCTCTGCTGCCCCCTCCTGCACAGGTCTCCCACACGTGTTGTATTAATATAAAATATAGAATCCTGGTGTTGTTGGGGCTTGGGCCTTTCTTGGTTCTGCGCCTGCTGCCTCTTAGCCAGCAGGTCTGTAGGTTGCAGAGTAACAGCAGAAATTTGATCCACAGTCAGTCAGTTGAAGATTCAGGAGATAGCCAGCTTTCTGGCCCTAGCCACCATGTGCATTTTTCATACATGGCCTCTAAGCTAAGCTGTATTAAGCAACCTCCATCAGCTGCCCTCCAAGCACCCTTCCTTAGTCCTTTCTCCCCCTGCCCCAGGCAGCCTCTATTATCCTCTTTTCCAAACAGGTGTGGGTAGGTCTGAGCATCCAAGTAAGATTAGCATATGGCATTGGGGGAGAGGTACCATTTTCCCCTTCCTTATTTAAACAAAAAAAAATGACAAAAGTTACCATTTTGTTTTCCTGTTTTCTGCCAAAGGCGGGAATTCTAAAATAAGCCAAAGCAACAAAGTTTAAAGTGTATAATTAAAATATCGATATTTTCCATATCTTATACATATCACAACTTTTTTTTTTTGTTGTTTTGGTTTTTGGGTCACACCCAGCAACGCTCAGGGGTTACTCCTGGCTCTGCACTCAGAAATTGCCCCAGGCAGGCACAGGGGACCATATGGGATGCCGGGATTCAAACCACCATCCTCTGCATGCAAGGCAACACCCTACCTCCATGCTATCTCTCTGGTCCTATATCACAACATTTTTACCTAGACTTCTCTGAGCATAAACATTAGAACTTTTATGCAGATACACTTGTAGTTTGAACTTGTAGTTTCCCAAGTACTACTATAAGTCTGGAACATCCTAGTTCCTTTCCATAAACTTCTCTAAACAAAATTGCAAGTACATTTCAAGTAGATATCTGCAGAAAATATAGTTTGAAAACAGGCTGTGAGGGGCCAGATTGGTGGCCTTAGAGGTAAGGCATCTCCTTGCATGTGCTAGGCCTAGGACAGACCACCGTTCAATCTCCCAGCGTCCCACATGGTTCCCCCAAGCCAGGAGCGATTTCTGAACGCATAGCCAGGAATAACCCCTGAACATCAACGGCTGTGGCCTCAAAACAAAAACAAACAAGCAAAAAAGAAAACATGTGGGCCGGAAAGATAGCATAGTGGTAGTGCGTTTGCCTTGCATGCAGAAGGACGGAGGTTCAAGTCCCGGCATCCCATATGGTCCCCCGAGCCTGCCAATAGCGATTTCTGAGCATAGAACCACAAGTAACCCTTGAGCTCTGCCGGGTCTGACCATAAAAAATAAAAACAAAACAAAACAACAACAACAACCCCCCAAAAAACAGTCTGCTGGGCCTGGAGAGATAGCACAGCCGCAGCGGCGTTTGCCTTGCAAGCAGCCAATCCAGGACCAAAGGTGGTTGGTTTGAATCCCGGTGTCCCATATGGTCCCCCACGCCTGCCAGGAGCTATTTCTGAGCAGACAGCCAGGAGTAACCCCTGAGCAACGCTGGGTGTGGCCCAAACAAACAAACAAACAAACAAAAAACAGCCTGCTAAATAAAGATACAAAATATGGTATCATAGCAATCAGGAAATATTTAAAAAATATATAAAACGGGGGGTGGTGGAGAGATAGCATGGAGGTAAGGCATTTGCCTTGCATGCAGAAATGGTGATTCAAATCCTGGCATCCCATATGACCCCCTGTGCCTGCCAGGATTGATTTCTGAGTATAGAGCCAGGAGTAACCCCTGAGCACTGCTGGGTGTGACCTAAAAACAAAAAACAAATAAAAAAACAAAAAAAAATTTTTAAATACTTTACATGGGGCCGGAGAGATAGCATGGTGGTAAGGCATTTGCCTTTCATGCAGGAGGTCATCAGTTCGAATCCCAATGTCCCATATGGTCCCCCGTGCCTGCCAGGAGCAATTTCTGAGTCTGGAGCCAGGAATAACCCCTGAGCACTGCCGAGTGTGACCCAACCCCCCCCCCAAATACTATACATATAAATAAGTTCTTTTTTTTTTAATTTTTTTATTTTTAATTATGAGAACAAGGATGCAAAGAAAGAGGACAAGGTAAAGTTACAGTGGAAGGACAATCACCCATAACATAAGTCTCAGAAGTCCCCTTGCTGATATCTTAACTTTGAAATTTCAGCCAAAGAACATTAAGATAAATAAGACAGTATCCATGTAATTACTTTGTCCCTCAAGTCCCCAGATTGTAACACATTATAATATTTCTTAACAGCACACAAGGCAATCTAAAGCCATACAACTTATGTAACTCCTTAAACATTACAGGCATAGTATTTTTTTACATTCCATATACAGGCATATTAGCTTAAGTTAACCTCAATTTTAAGTGGGTTCTTTTTAAGGATTAGAGTCAAAGGAGCACAGTAAAAATGGTGTTAGAAAATAAGTTCTTATCTAATAGAGATAGGAACAAACAAATCTTGTAGTGCAATAGGACCTTACATCCTGAACATTACATAATGATCTGGCACAGGCCTCAGACGAATGGGCATTCTTCGGGGGAAGCCATCTACGAAACATCCAAGGTTGTTTATAACGTCACCGGGAAGAATCCTCTACCAGGGAAGACCCTACCGCTGCTCTGACATCGACCTACTCAAAAGAGGCTTCCCTTAACACTGAGAAGATTTAACAACAACAACAAACTGCTTACAGAACAGGGCTCTCTGCATTGCCCTTTAATTGTGAGGTGAAACTAGAGGACGCTCCACACCATCCTGACTTCAATGTAGGATATGCAGATTCCAGGATCTTTAATACAGAAACCTGATACCAACAACAGAGATGGTGTGAAAAATAAAAGTATTGCTACAGACAATGACTTGGATTGGACAAACTAATTTGCCTGGAGCCTAGAGTTGGTCTTATGCCAGGAAACTTCAGGGGTAGGGTCTCCTTGTATTTAGGCCAAGGCTTTTCCTTTCCATGTCCCCCATATTTTGGTGGGCCTATGCAAACAATAATTGCCACTCTAACGCCATTTTTACTATGCTCCTTTGACTTTAATCCTTAAAAACAAAAAAACACGCTTAAACTTTTAAGGTTAACTTAAACTAATATGCATGTTTATGGAAATGTAAAAAAAATACTATGCCTTCAATGTTTAAGGAGTTACATAAATTTTATGGCTTTAGAGTGCTTTGTGTACTGCTAAGAAATGTTATAATGTACTACAATCTGGGGACTTGAGGGACAAAGTAATTGTACATGAGTTTTGTTTTATTTTTCTTAATGTTCTTTGGCTGAAAGTTCAAAATTAAGGTGTCAGCAAGGGGATTTCTTCTGAGAATTCTGTTTATGGGTGATTGTCCTTCCACTGTAACTTTACCTTGTCCTCTTTCTTTGCATCTTTGTTGTCATAATTAAAAATATTTTTTTTAATTTTTTGCATAGGTGCAGTAAACATTGGGGAAATTAGAGAGGAAATTTCCTTGGCTTAAGAGATACAGGTGTCTTCACCCATGAAGCATGCTGTCATAAGACTGGCTACAGGCTCCGGGTATGTTGGTTGTCCAACCCCAACGTCTTTCTTTATGGTCCCAAGAAAAGTTCTGCTCAGTTGCAGTTGTCAAAGTCAGTCATTAGAGATCTTGGTTTTTGCACAGATCTTAGGATGGAGCATCTTCTTTAATTGAAAAACAATTTTTTTGTTGTTGTTGTTTTGTTTTTGGGCCACACCCAGCATTGCTCAGGGGTTACTCCTGGCTGTCTGCTCAGAAATAGCTCCTGGCAGGCACGGGGGACCATATGTGACACCGGGATTCGAACCAAGAAAAACAATTTTTTAATTGGAATATTTAAGAGGAGAACTGTGTGAGGCCAGAGAGATAAGGCACTTAGCATGGTGCTTCTCATCAGAAGTGATCTTTAAGTGTAGAGTAAGAATTAGGCCCTGAGTGTTACCCAAAAACAAAAATTGAAAAATATTAAGAAAGGAGATAAGCATGTTATGTATTAGAATATTCAAGTCTATTTTATTGACTTGAGGGTATTTCTTTGTTTCAGTATAGTGCTGTTTTAATGAAGCAAGCAGAGGGAAGCCTCAAAATGTCTGCCGTGCTTAAAAGGCCCAACAGAGTCAGCTGTACCCACAGTCCTAAAAATATAAAAAATTGAATACCCCCTTAAACAGTGACAATTGTGCCCACTGTTTTATTTTTGTTTTTCTTTCTTTGTGATCTGTTCAACAAGTAATTATGGTAGAAGAGTCTTTCGCTTTAGAATTCATGTTAGAACTAAGTTAAGGGGATTATTGGACTTGTTCCCTCAGCTCCCCAGAGGCATCAATAATACATTGTGGCATTGTTTCTCTTTTGCATAAGCACGTTAAAATGGGAAAATACTACATATTGCTAACAAGTTATTATCTAATAGAGAAAGGAACACAAACGTTATAATGCAGTTAGGCCTTATACCCTGAACACTGGCATATTGACTTGGCTCAGGCCTCGGAAGAATAGGCATTGCCCATACACCCCTGAACCATTGACCATCTACAGAAACAACCACAATCGTCTACATCACCAGGCGGCAAACCTCTACCAGGGGAGACCCTGCCGCTACCCTGGCATTGACTTTACTCCAAGGAATGTTCACTTGACACCCAGATGACTCAGCAACAGCAGCAACTTGCTTGCAGGGCAGGACGCTCTGCATCTGATGGTGAGGTGAAACTGGAGGACGCTCCACATCCTGACTTCGAGGAAGCACAGAAACCAGATAACAACAGCTAATATGTGAAAAAAAAAATTCGCCGTGACCACAGAGAATGAATCAGAGGTTGGACAACCTAGTATGCCTGGAGCCCAGAGTCGGTCTTATGCCAGAGAACTTCAGGGATAAGGTCTCTTTGTATTTAGGACAAGGCTTCTTTTTTTCCATTTTACCCATATTTTTCTGGGCCTATGCAAACAACAACAATTGCCACTCTTACACCGTTACTGCTGTATCTTTTTAACTCTTATCCTTTAAAAAAAAAGTTTACTAAACTTTTTGCTGGTGCTTCAATGACTTCATTGTGAGTCAATAGTTTTCAAAAATATTCTTTCCTTTCTCTTCCATCTCTTTTGTTTTTATTTTATTATTTTTTTTAATTTTCTATTTTTTTTAAAACATGTTGCTTTTGGTCTTCCTAAAAATCTATTTTATCAGTTATGTCAACTAAGTAATGTTTTTTCTTTAAATAAATTAATTTAAAAAAACATTATTTTTGGATTTTTGGGCCACACCCAGTGATGCTCAGGGGCTACTCCTGGCTATGCACTCAGAAATTGCTCCTGGTTTGGGGGACCATATGGGATGCTGGGGAATCAAATCACGGTTTATCCTGGTCAGCCGCGTGCAAGGCAACAGTCCTACTGCTGTGCCATTGCTTTGGCCCCTATAAAACACACTTTTACCAGCAAGACAATACCGATGCGAATAGGATTAAAAAATTAACCTGATGGGGCCAGAGAGATAGCATGGAGGTAAGGCGTTTGCTTTGCATGCAGAAGAATGATGGTTTGAATCCCAGCATCCCATATGGTCCCCTGAGCCTGCCAGGAGCAATTATTTTTTTTTTTTTTTTGGTTTTTGGGCCACACCCAGCGGTGCTCAGGGGTTACTCCTGGCTGTCTACTCAGAAATAGCTCCTGGCAGGCACGGGGGACCATATGGGACACCGGGATTCGAACCAACCACCTTAGGTCCTGGATTGGCTGCTTGCAAGGCAAACGCCGCTGTGCTATCTCTCCGGGCCCGCCAGGAGCAATTTCTAAGCCTAGAGCCAGGAGTAACCCCTGAGTGCTGCCTGGTGGGACCCAAAAGCAAAAAAACAAACAAAAAACAAAAAAACAAAAAAAAAAAACAACACAAAAGAAAAAGGTTAACCTGAAACAATTCAGATGCAAGAGGTTTTAAAAATTAGGTTTTCCAGAGCCAAAGAGATAGTATGGAAGCAAAGTGTTTGCCTAGCATGCAAAAGGATGGTGGTTCGAATCCCGGCATCCCATATGGGCCCACATGCCTGCCAGGAGTGATTTCTGTTTTGTTTTGTTTTTGGGCCACACCCGTTGACTCTCAGGGGTTACTCCTGGCTATGCGCTCAGAAGTTGCTCCTGGCTTGGGGGACCATATGGGACGCCGGGGGATCGAACCGTGGTCCGTCCAAGGCTAGCGCAGGCAAGGCAGGCACCTTACCTCTAGTGCCACCGCCCGGCCCCGTGGAGTGATTTCTAAGCACAGAACCAGGAGTAACCCCTGAGCGCTGCCAGGTGTGACCCCCCCAAAAATTAGGTTTTCTGTTGGGCTTCACTGGGCTTCTGTTCTTTCATCTCCTTTTTCTTCATCAAGTTAAGACACCGGCAAGCTGGGGGTGATTTCCAAAGGTTTGCTGGCTCATATTGTGGTTTTAGCTCCACAAAACCCCAGGCCCCATGGATCCACATGGATCCCACTTGCCTGCTCGAGCTGCAGCTCGCCAAGGAAGTGAGCATCTTGGGATGCATGTTGGCTTTGGCATGGAGTTCACCAATAAGGCCAGTGCAAGGGTGGGTAAGGGTCTCTTCCAGCCGTAGCCTTTGAAAGGCCAGACTCGGGAAAAGGAGGGAAGACTGCGAACCACAGACCACTTGCAGGGAAGTATTGTCAGAGCAAGACTTTGTTTATTGAAGGTAGGGACAGGGCTTTTAAGGGAGAACTTTAGGCAGGAAACAGAATGTGAGTAATACAGCTTAGGCATTACAGCAACATGATGGCATGTGAAAACAAGTCACGAGGCAGCATCATTGATTCGGATGGTATGCAAAGATAGCCGTTACAATGCCCATGACCTCAGGAAATCTGTAAAGATAGCGGTTGCAATGTTCTTTTTTTTTTTTTTTGGTTTTTGGGCCACACCCAGCAGTGCTCAGGGGTTACTCCTGGCTGTCTGCTCAGAAATAGCTCCTGGCAGGCACGGGGGACCATATGGGACACCGGGATTCGAACCAACCACCTTTGGTCCTGGATCGGCTGCTTGCAAGGCAAACGCCGCTGAGCTATCTCTCCAGGCCCCGGTTGCAATGTTCATGGCACTATTAGCCTAGATAGTTTGGCCTGGATGACTTTCTCCTTTATTCATCATGTACTCGTAACAGCAGGGAACACAAGTCTCTGAAAAGAGACTTTCTTTTATATTCAAGGCCAGTTTGCAGAAATCCCCTTTTACCCAGCTTCTCTCCTCAAGGGTGCACAGCCCTGTATTGCCGCTTCCTTATCTGGGAGTTAAGCATCACTGAGGTCATTTGGGCCAGAATCTGAGTGGGCCAGATTCTAAGACTCAGAAACTGTTGGTCGTCATCCTGATACCAGCCTGCTATCAATGAATCCTTCTTTCTGACTTTATTCCAATTAGTGGGCTCTGTAAATTTCTGCAGATTGGGAGGCCGAGGTCCTCAGAAAAGGCACTTTTTGAAAGGGAAAGTTCGGGGTCCTAGGCCTCTGGGGGGTGCGCCAAACATTTAGCCCTCCCCCCCTTTCACCGTCTGCTCTCTCTCCTGAATGGGTCTTCGCCATGTTCAGATTAGGCATCATGTGGTGCAATCTTTTGGGCTTTCCATTCTTCAGCTGAAGAGAGCCAAGATTAACCACAGGGCCAGGACACTCACCATCACCGAGGTTTTCTCGGGTCCAGGGTTCAAGGCCTATGTCCATGTTCAAGCGCTAAGTTGTTGTATTAACATAAAATATAGAGTCCTGGGGCCGGAGAGATAGCATGGAGGTATGGCATTTGCCTTTCATGCAGAAGGTTATTGGTTCGAATCCTGGTATCCCATATGGTCCCCCGAGCCTGTTAGGAGCGATTTCAAAGCATAGAGCCAGGAGTAACCCCTGAGCGCTGCCGGGTGTGCCCCAAAAAACAAAAACAAAAAAAAATAGAGAGAGTCCTGGTGTTGGTGTAGGCTTAGGCCTTTCTTGGCTCGATGACTGCAGCCCCTTAGCTGCTGGGTCTGTAGGTTGCAGGGTAACAGTGGAGAAATGATCCACAATCAGTCAGTTGAAAATTCAGGAGATAGCCAGCTGTATTTCACGGTCCTAGCCACCATGTGCATTTTCCTCACATGGCCTCTAAGCTAAGCTTTATTAAGCAGCCTCCATCAGTTGCCCTCCAAGCACCCTTCCTATGTCCTTTCTCCTCCTACCCTAGCCAGCCTCTATTATCCACTATTCCAAACAACAGCCCCTCCCAGGTATGGGTGGGTCTGACCATCCAGGTAAGATTAGAATATCACATTGGGGGAGGGGTAACTGTTCTCCAACTGACCTGCCTGGCATCCACTACTTCTGGTTCCAGCACAGTGGTGTGGACCTGGTATGGTCCCAGGGTCACCAACAGATCATTGGGCCCTCTCTGCCCTTGACACCCCCAGGACCCCCAGGCTGCCGAATTCTGACTATAATCTGCTGTCAGAGAAGGGTTGGGCCAGGCACTGGGAGGCGGTGCATAGGACCCTCAAGTTTCCCAGTGTCTCCACGTTTTTACTCTTCAGAACCCCCAAAAATGCGGGGGTTGAAAGGAGTTTTTTCACCTTGACCATAGCCTGTAGGAGAAGTCTTCAGGGGCCCGCCCACCGTTTAATAGCGAGAGCCCTTGATTGAGGTGGTACAGGTCACCCCCTTTTCTGCCATTGCCCCAGAGGCTCCCAGAATAGACAGTGGCCTGGCCACCTGATGGTGCAAGTAGCAGGAAAGGTCACCCTAAGTGGAGGGTAGGCCTAGTCTGGGGGTGCAGCCTTGGTCTCTGGGGTGAGGAGGAAGGCCAGGTGGAATTTTTTTCACTGTCAGTCAACTCCAGATATCCTTGGACACCTGAGAAGCTCAGGCTGGCCGGGCTTGTTCTGGGAGCTGTGGTGGGTAAGCTGTGAAGTGGTGGGATGGATTTGGAATTTTAGGGACCACCACCATCCTGTCCAACTCCATGCCATGGCCAGCTCCCTGAGACATGGAGAGCACATCAAGCCCCCACACTACCTTGAAAGACTCCAGCCTCTCCCTCATCTTGGAAGGACACAGAGTTCTGATCTGACTCACCGTCCTTTGTGCAGCCCAATAAAAGGTGTTGGTATCAGATAGTGTCTGATAGAGGGCAAACTTTGTCCTGGAGATTGGCCCACCCCTGGGAGACTAGGCCGGCAACTGTGGAGATGGATCAAGATGCCCCCCAAAAAGGTATCTGGAACACATTTTTTTTAGTAGAAGTAGTTGGGCCCACCTACTTTTTTTTTTTTTGGGGGGGGTCACACCTGGCAGCACTCAGGGGTTAGTTACTCCTGGCTCCACACTCAGAAATCATTCCTGACACGCTCGGGTGATCATATGGGATGCTGGGATTCAAACCACAGACCTTCTGCATGAAAGGCAAACACCTTACCTCCATGCTATCTCTCCGGCCCCCCTTTTATTTTTTTTTAACATAGTCTTTTTTTTTTTTTTTTTTTTAATTTTTGGGTCACACTCAGCAGTGCTCAGGGGTTACTCCTGGCTCTACGCTCAGAAATCTCTCCTGGCAGGCTCAGGGGACCATATGGGATGCCAGGATTAGAACCACCGTCCCTCTGCATGCAAAGCAAATGCCCGACCTCCATGCTATTTCTCCAGCCCCTAAACAAAAAAACTATTTAAGCACCATGATTATAAGCATAATTGTAGATGGTTTTCCATTATAAACAGAACACCACCAGACTACCAGAAGGCATCTGGAACACATTTTGAGTGACAACGTCTCTATCCAGAACTCCCCGTGGACTCTGGCCAGCGCTGCTGGGGCTTTGGCCCTGCCTGTGCCACTCTGCCAAGAACACTGAGAAAGTGCCCAGCAGGCACCCAGTAGGTGCTGACTTAAATATTCTTGGTTCTGGGGAGGGGAGGGAATCTGTGAGCTCACAGTGCCCAGCTACATCCATCTACCCAGATGATTACAATGCAGATTTCCTTGCAGATGCCATCCCAAGTGCCAGTCAGCAACGCTCTGCTCCATCAGGTCTATGGTCCTGGAAAAAAGGGGAAATAGTAAAAGCCACTGGGAAGTTGGTGGCCCTTGCTGGGATGTCCAGCTCATGGGAGGCCAATCCCATGAGAGGCTGGCGTTGGCCCCACCTTTGTCCAACAGCCCCAGGGGAGGGATGAGGCTCTAGGAGGAAGGAGGACAGACAGACAGACAGACAGCCGGACGGGAGGCCTGCGCTTCAGGACAGGAGGTCTGGGGGATCCCCGGCGCCGGAGCACCCCGTGCACCTGCAGGCCAGGCCAGGGGGTGCGGGGGAGGCCGGGACTCGGGGGGCCGAGCCAGGCAGCGTGACGCGGGCCGGGCCGGGGCGGGGCGACCAGTGCGGCCTTGGTCATCACGTCCACCCGGAGCGCCGGTGCGGCCGGCCCGGGCCTCCCGGCCCTGCGCGCAGGTCGGGGTCCAGCTGGGGGACTCGGGGGGCGGCGGGGGGTCCCTGGGAGGTCACGCGCAGCCTCCGACTTGGGGGCCGCCTCTGGGCAGTGTCCCCGGCCCGGTTCCTGGGCATCTTCCTGGGCCCGGATCCTGGTTCCAAGCTGGGGAGACGCGTTCCAGGCTGCGGCCTGTGCGCCTGGGGAGGTGGGAGGAGACAAGGCGCGGGGATCTGGGGCAGCCCCGGGTGCAGAGCGACTTCTAGGGGCGCAGTGAGGCTTCTTGGGGGTACCCGGCCAGGCCTGTATCCCCGCAGCTGAGTGGGGGCAAATCTGGAGGGACTTTAGACAGCAGCCCCCCACCCCCGGTGATGACTTGAATGTGGATCCCCCCCTTCACCCCCAGTTTTTCTTTTTAGAACTTGGCGACACGTAAAATGGGCCCCCTAGCACGTTTAGAGTCAGTCCCTGCAGAAAAAGGAAGAAAACCTTGTTTTCTTTTCCTTTATTATTATGTTTATATTTTGGAGCATTTTGCACCACCCTCCCCTTTGGCAAAACTCTGTCCTGGTGCGGCTGTTTGTCTGTTTTCCCACCCACTCCTACCCCCATGTTAAGAAGGCAAAGGGTGAAGGTAGTCTTGGGGCCCCACGGCAAATGGGGCTGTTGAGTTGGATGTTGAAAAGATGTTTTGGGGAAGTCCCTTTGTACCTCACCCCAGCCTTGTGCTAGTGTTTCCCTTTGATTTCAATCTTCACCTTTCTTTTTTTTTTTCAATTTATTTTTTGGGGGGTGGGGATTCTGGGTCACAGAAGGCAGTGCTCAGAGTTTGGGTTCTGCACTCAGAAATTACTCCTGGTCTGCTCGGGGGATGTGGGATGGCAGAGATCAAACCTGGGTTATCTTTGAACATCTTTTTTTTTTGGGGGGGGTGGCACACCCAGCGATGCTCAGGGGTTACTCCTGGCTGTCTGCTCAGAAATAGCTCCTGGCAGGCACGGGGGACCATATGGGACACCAGGATTTGAACCAACCACCTTTGGTCCTGGATCGGCTGCTTGCAAGGCAAACGCCCTGTGCTATCTCTCCGGGCCCATCTTTGAACATCTTATCTTCCCCGGTCACTCTGGATTCCTCTTTTTTCTTTTTTTGGCCACAACCAGCTGTGTTCAGGGCTTACTCCTGGCTGTGCACTCAAGGATCATCCCTGGCAAGCTCAGGAGATGCTATGGGGTACCAGGGACCAAACCCTAGTTGCCTGCACTTACCTGCTGTGCCATTGCTCCAGTCCCTCAGATCGCACCTCAGAGGTCACCTCCTTTATCCAGCTGCTGCCAGCCATCACTGACTCTTCCCTAGTGACCTCAACTGACTCCCAGAGCTAAGCCAGCAGTTCAGGAAGAAGGGGATCTTTCTCTACACTGGCCTCACTGTTTATGAAGCTTTGACGTAATCTAGGAGATATAAAACTGATTTTATGGGGGCCAGAAGACTAGTGTAGTGGGTAAGAAGCTTGCCTTGCATGCCATGTGATCTGAGTTCAATCATTGGCGACACCTACCTAGGACCCCCCAGCCAGGCCAGGAGTGACCCCTGAGCACCAAAGGGCATAGCTCCCTTAAAAATAAAATTAAAAGATGTGGGGCTGGAGAGATAGCACAGCGGTAGGGTGTTTGCCTTGCATGCAGGACAGCAGTTCGAATCCCGGCATCCCTTATGGTCCCTGGAGCCTCCCGGGGTCAATTTCTGAGCATAGAGCCAGGAGAAGTTCCTAAGCGCTGCCAGGTGTGACCCCCCCCCCCTAAAATTTAAAGATTTATAATCTAAGTGAATTTTTAACATTGAAGTAACATTAAAGCAACATAGGGAGTTTATGGTACTTAGTTAGAAATTTCAGTAAGTCTGGATAACTGAAACCTAGCTCTGCATTCAGGAAGGGGAGTTCTAGCACCAAGCCAGAAGTAGCCCCTAAACATATATGTATATATATGTACTTATATTTATACTTATATATAAAGGCAAAATCTTAGAGGTCCCTAGATAATAGTTCAGGGGATAAGGTGCTTCTTGCATTTGATTCTAACACTTCATTAGTATCTTTACCACAGATGTGGTCACTGTATATTCGCATCTCACTACAGATGTGACCACTGAGTTGTTTGAGGGCCTTCTGAAACAGGGAACCTTGTGCAGATATGGTTTCAAAAGTAGAAAGAGGAAAAGGAGAGGCCAGGGAATCCATTGTGTTGGCATCTGGGCTCACACTCAGCTAATCCCAGTTAGTTGCCTTCAACCCATAAGGTACCCCAAGCACAGCCAGGTGTGTCTCCCCAAAACCTACAAAGAGGATCAGAGTGGAGCAGTAGGACATCAGGGTTTTTTTGCTTGCTTTTTTTTCGGTTTTGGTTTTGGTTTTGGTTTTTGCTTAGGGGTTACTTCTGGCTCTGTTCTCAGAAATTACTCTGAGCAAGCTCAAGGGACCATATGGACTGCCAGAGATCAAACCCGGGTCGGCCACATGCAAAGCAAACATTCTACCTGCTGTACTATCAGTCCCAGGGAGCACGGTTTATCTTGCACTGGGTTTGATCCCTGGACCCCAACACAAAAAACCTGGATCACAGAAGGGCCTAGAGATCTGTCACCCTTAATATTACCAGGCTCAGGGCTTACTCCTGGCTCTGTGCTCAAGGATCATTCCTGGCAGGCTTGGGGGACTATGTGGGATGCCAAGGATCATGTGAGGCCAACCCCTTAGCTGCTACATTATATGTTTCCCACATGCATTGTTGATGTGGTGGCAGGTCTCACATACTCAGCTGTGGTTGCTTGCGGCTGTCAGGAGTCCCATCAGCAGAGCCCCAGGATAGTGGTGGGTGGGGTGGGCCCCTGGCCTCTCACGTGATCTCCTGGATCCCCTAGGAAATGACGTGGCTGGTGAGGGTTTATAATCTGTGATTCCCCAGGCCCGTGTGCACCCCAGGTGATCCCCTGCCATGGCCCTGGTGAACATCAACGAGCTGCCCGAGAACATCCTCCTGGAGGTGTTCCTCCATGTGCCTGCCCGCCAGCTGCTGCTTTGCTGCCGCCCCGTCTGCAGTGTGTGGCGGGACCTCATCGACGTGGTGACCCTGTGGAAGCGCAAGTGTCTCCAGGAAGGCTTCGTCACCGAGAATGAGGACCAGCCGGTGGCTGATTGGAAAATCTTCTACTTCCTCCACAGCCTCCACAGGAACCTCCTGCAGAATCCCTGTGCTGAAGGTAAGGTGCAGAGCAGGGCCTAAAACATTCCTTCTCGCCCCTCCTGCCTTCTGCCCCCTCTTCCCTCTTTAGGTCTCAGTTCTAAGCCCTGTCCAGTCCCCAGGCGTCCTCCCTCCCTGTTGTGTACTCTGATAGCACTTTCCTTCAGCCAGAACTATTTTAGCAATCTGTCTTCTTGTCATTTCACCTGGGACACATGCTTCTTGTGTCAGGGACAGCATCTGTCACAGGACCCACCTAGCCCAGGCCCACTGGAGTCCACTGCACAGGTTGCATCTGTTCACATAAAAAGATGCAACTTGGGCCCGGAGAGATAGCACAGCGGCGTTTGCCTTGCAAGCAGCCGATCCAGGACCAAAGGTGGTTGGTTCGAATCCCGGTGTCCCATATGGTCCCCCGTGCCTGCCAGGAGCTATTTCTGAGCAGACAGCCAGGAGTAACCCCTGAGCACTGCCGGGTGTGGCCCCAAAACAAAACAAAACAAAAAAAGATGCAATTTGGGGGCCGGAGAGATAGCATGGAGGTAGGGTGTTTGCCTTTCATGCAGAAGGACGGTGGTTCGAATCCTGGCATCCCATATGGTTCCCCGAGCCTGCCAGGAGTGATTTCTGAGTGCAGAGCCAGGACTAACCCCTGAGTACTGCCAGGTGTGACCCACAAACCAAAACAAAACAAAACAAAACAAAAAACAAAACAATGCACCCTGGAGGCAATTTTTCCTGTTTTGGATTTTGTGCCACACTCAGGCAGTGTTCAGGGGTTATTCCTGGCTCAGTGCTCAGGGATCACTCCTGGTGGTGTCCCGGAGATGCAGATCAAACCCAGGTGAGTTGTGTCACAGGCAAGTGGCTTCCCTACTGTACTGTAACTCCTTCCCTTTTCTTCCCTTTTGGTTTTTGGCCACACCTAGTGACACTCACGGATTACTCCTGGTAGGCTCGGGGACCATATGGGATGAAGGGATCGAACCCAGGTTGGCCACATGTAAGGCTGTCGCTCCAGCCCCACTTTCTTTCTGTTATAAAGTATAAAGGAGGCTCCTAGGACCGTGTGATGTTATTCTGTATTGCAGAACAACCCTTGATGGGGTTGGCTGATAGAGGGATAGAGGATGAGGTCTTTATCCTCCAGCTCGGACCACCGTCTGTCACCCTGTTCAGCCGGGTTCTGAGATGAATGCGGCGGGAATAAAGCTAACAGGCAGTCAGGCTTCAGAAGATATCAGCTTTATTCCATCAATAAGGCTGAAGCCAAAAGCCCCAGAATCAGTCCCAGAGAAAAAAGCCTCTACCTTCCACAGACCCTTGCTTTTATACATGAGAATCAGGTACCACCCTAGGGTGGGAGCAGAGTCAGGTACCACCACCCAAGGGTGGGAGCAGAATGTCAGGTCACACCCTAGGGTAGGTTCAGTAACATGGAAATGTTTACATACACAACAATTCTGGTTGGCCCCAGTTTTATAGGTGGGGCATTAAAGGGTCCTGATGAACATCTTATACCAAGACCCAGAGCTGCATGACATTTGGGGCTGGCCCTGATGGCTAATATCTCAGTGCCCCAATCAGAGGCCCACAGCAGCTGAGGGACATTTAATCCACCTGTCCCAATTCCCTGCAAGGAACGCCCAGTTCAGTCTTTCCACACAACATGGCCTGGACCCAGGCCCCGCCTACCATACCCTCATCTCCTTGAGCCTCTTCTGGGTGCCTGGCACCGTCCTGGTTTCTGCTGGAGTCCTGAGTCCCATGGGGTGGAAAGCTCAGGAGGAGGAAGGGACTCCTGGTACTGGGAGTAGACTGGTGACTTGGCACAGCAGGGAGCGTACTTGTCTTGCATGTGGCTTACCTGGACTCAATCTTTGGCACCTGATATTGCCCCCTCCACGCACCTCCAGGAGTGATCCCAGAGTCCAGTCAGTTAAGTCCTGTGCTCCGCTGGGTGTGGTCCAAGAAAAAAAATAGGGTGGGGGAGTGACTTGGGAAATCTCTCCTGCTGAATGTTCCAGAAAGGCTTGTTTTTTTTTTTTTTTTTTTTTTTTTTTAGTTTTTGGGCCACACCCGTTTGATGCTCAGGGGTCACTCCTGGCTATGTGCTCAGAAATCGCCCCTGGCTTGGGGGGACCATATGGGACGCCGGGGGATCGAACCGCGGTCCTTCCTTGGCTAGCGCTTGCAAGGCAGACACCTCACCTCCAGCTCTACCTACCCGGCCCCGAAAGGCTTGTTTTCTAAGGACAAACGTATATATATATATATATATATATATATATATATATATATATATATATATATATATATATATATATATATATATATATGTGTGTGTGTGTGTTCATTTATGTTTAGGAACATACTAGAACTGTTGTGTGTTGGTTGCCCTTGCTGGTACTGGGGGAACCCAGGTCTCCCACAGTGAAACAAAGCCCGTGAGCTGCTGGTCATGGGTCTCTGGGGCTGGTCATGGGTCTCTGGGTCTGCCATACTAAAATACACACACACACACACACACACACACACACACACACACACACACACGTGCCAAAAGAGGCTGGGCCTTCCATCCAGGGACACAGGAGTGGAGCGGGCAGAGAAGCCACCTCCAGCTGTCTACACTTGCTCTTGCCAGGTGTTCTCAGAGGTCTGTGGCTTTGAACGTCCCAGACCCAAACCAAGGACTCTCTTCCTCTTCCGCTCCACACCTGACCAGTGCTCAGGGGTTACTCCTGGCTCTGCACTCAGGAATCACTCCTGGCAGGCCTGGCGGACCATGGATTGCTAGAGATCAAACCCAGGCAGGCTGTATGCAAGGCAAGTGCCCTCCCCACTGTGCTATCGCCATTGCTAGGACCCCAGTTCCTGACCTGCTTTAGCCTCTGGCAGCAGAAGGCTCTTCCCAACCCTAGGGACCAGGATATAGGAGGGAGGCCTTGCTCTGGAGGAAGGGAAACTTCCCTCCTTTTAATTCACTTTCTGAGCCACAGTCTGGGAAGTGGAATCAGGCATAGATTTGGGAGGGAAGCATTCTGAAAGCTATGTACAGACCCTACTTGGGGGCCTGGCTCAAGGCCCCAATTGGCCTGTTTCCTAGAGGGTCTGGACTCGTGGAAGATTGATGACAATGGAGGAGACGAGTGGAAGGTGGAGACATTGCCCGGTGAACATGGAAGAAACATTCCCAGCAGCGGAGTCACAAAATACTTTGTCACATCCTATGAGTAAGACACTCAAGGACCTCCAAACAGGACTCAGCTTGGGGGTCGGGGTCACAGGGGACAGAATGGGGTGCTCTGGTAGAGGCTGGATACCCATGGGTGGGAGGGCAGACCTACCCAGAAGCTGGGGCAAGGGAGCTTTAAACCACGGTGGATGCACAGATGGGGCCCCAGAAGTCCTCGCCAAAGGTCAGGGGTCGTGGGCCATGCCAGGTCCACTGGGGGCTGCCATGCTCTGCTCCCCTTCCACTCCCCCAGGATGTGCCTCAAGTCACAGCTGGTGGACCTTAAAGCCAAAGGCTACTGGGACAAGCTCCTGGACCACTACCGGCCAGACATTGTGGTGAAGGACTGGTAAGGGTGGGCACCTGTTCTTGGGGGGGGAGGCTACCTCAGTGCAGAGACACGCCTCTGCTCCAGTCTTTGAACAGTCCCCAACTGTCCATTCTGAGGATTCTGGGGTATCTGCTACCCTAGGGCAGGGCCCAGCTGAGCTTGGTGCTGGCCCTGTGACCAGGCCATTCTCTGGGGACAAGGCCCTGGGTGGTGCTCCCCTAGGCAGCCTTTGTCTGCCCGCTCTTGGGGTACAGGGAGATACACAGTGCCTGGAGCCCAGCCTGAGCCCCCACCACCCCACAGGTTCGCACCCCGAGCTGATTGTGGCTGCACATACCACCTACATGTGCATCTGACCTCAGCAGACTTCATCACCCTGGCGTCCTTCGAGCCTCCGCCTGTGGTATTTCCCCAGTGGAATGATGCCACGTGGACGGAGGTGAGTCCCCCACCAAGCCACCAATAGCCCCTGCTCTCCCAGAAGGGTCCGGTTATGCCCCCTCCAGGATGAATGGGCCCTTGGCTCTGTCCCTACCTTAGCCTCTCAGTCACTGATTTCTCCCCCTTACATCCCTAGATCTCCCATACTTTCTCGGACTACCCTCCCGGCGTGCGCTATGTCCTCTTCCAGCACGGGGGCCAGGACACCCAGTTCTGGGCTGGCTGGTACGGGCCTCGAGTCACCAACAGCAGCGTCACCGTCAGCCCAACCAGAAGGACCCCGAACCCAGCCCCCAAGAGCACAACTTGACCCACAGCCTACTGGGACTTCCAGCTCACTGGGCAATTATGCTGGAATAAACATTTTCCATAGAACTTGTCTGGGCCAGGGGTTGGTGGTGGGGTGGTGGGGTGATGGGGCTGCCCTGAACCGCACACCCTTAGGCTCACTTGCCGCTGACCCTCTTGCTCCAGGGAGCACAAGCACAGCTCAGCCATAAAGCTCCTATATTGAAACAACTCAAAGCACAGTGTTGGGAGACAGACAGTGTTGGCCGGCAAACCCCAGAAGGCTGAGAAACAGGGTCCTCCTGGTAAAGTCCTCGATATGGGACCTGGGGCCCAGGGAGAGTCTTAATGGGGGGGGACGACACTGTAGAGTCTGATTCCTTGGATGTTGTGATAGGGTTTGGTTATTCAATAGTTCCCAAAAGGGAAAGGCAAACCCCATATCCCCTATCCAGCAAGGATAGGGAAAGCTGTTGAGTTAAATTAATCTGTAGTAAAAAATCCACAGAGTTAGAGTGGTGGTACAAGTGGTAGGGTGTGCCTAGCACACTAACTTAGGACAGACCACGGTTCATTCCTCAGTGTCCCATGTAGTTCCCCCAGGCCAAGAGCAATTTCTTTTTGTTTTGTTTTGTTTTGTTTTTTGGGCCACACCCATTTGATGCTCAGGGGTTACTCCTGGCTAAGTGCTCAGAAATTGCCCCTGGCTTGGGGGGACCATATGGCACACCTTGGTCCTTCCTTGGCTAGCGCTTGCAAGGCAAACACCTTACTTCTAGAGCCACCTCTCCGGCCCCGCCAAGAGCAATTTCTGAGTGCATAGCCAGGAGTAATTCTGAGGGTCACCAGGTATAGCCCAAAAACCAAACCAAACCAAACCAAAACAAACAAAAAAAAAATCCACAGAGATATGAGGGTAAAAAGAGGCAAGAAACTCGTATATTTAGTTTTCTGCTTCCCTTATATTGTATTCACAGATCTACTATATTGTTATCCATATTGATAACCTTAATGCTTTATATCTGAAAGAAAAAGAATCCAATTAAATAGCTAAACATTGGGGCCAGCGAGGTGGCACTAGAGATAAGGTGTCTGCCTTGCAAGTGCTAGCCAAGGAAAGATTGAGACCGCGGTTCAATCCCCCAGCGTCCCATATGGTCCCCCCAAGCCAGGGGCAATTTTTTTTGGGGGGGGGCCACACCGGGTGGTGCTCAGGTGTTACTCCTGGCTGTCTGCTCAGAAATAGCTTCTGGGGCCGGGCGGTGGCGCTGGAGGTAAGGTGCCTGCCTTGCCTGCGCTAGCCTAGGACGGACCGTGGTTCGATCCCCCGGCATCCCATATGGTCCCCCAAGAAGCCAGGAGCAACTTCTGAGCGCATAGCCAGGAGTAACCCCTGAGCCTCACAGGGTGTGGCCCAAAAACCAAAAACAAAAAAAAAAAGAAATAGCTCCTGGCTGGTACGGGGGACCATATGGGACACCGGGATTCGAACCAACCATCTTTGGTCCTGGATTGGCTGCTTGCAAGGCAAATGCCTCTGTACTATCTCTCCGGACCCGTTAGGGGCAATTTCTGAGTGCTTAGCGAGGACAAGCCAACTGCTCCACTCCAGGATCTTGCAAGCCTACAGCAAAAAGTTGCTTTCTCAGTTACCTACCTCCTATTCCTCTCTAGGGAAAGGGGGAGAGGAAAAAGCAAGCAGAGAAAACAGATATAAAAGAGAACTGATACAAAGAACTCTATATATCTCACATTTACCCCTTCTTTAGTATAAAAAAGTTTAAAACAACATGGAAAATGAGAAATGGGCCCTAAAATGACAAGATAAATGTAAGCTAAACAACAAGCAGCAGTTTGCATTGCTGCACCAAATGGAAAAATGCTGAGAAACTTTTAGGCCTGAAAACAAGGTGTCCAAATCCAGAAACGAGTCAAGAACCAGCTACAAATTCCAATGAAGATTATTTCACAATCCCCAGAGTTTATGCTGAAAGGTTCTGGATCGGTTGCTTGCAAGGCAAACGCTCTTCCTCTGTGCTATCTCTCTGGCCCCTGAAAGGTTCTTAGAAGAGTGTCACTACTCGGATTACTCCTGTCTATGCGCTCAGAAATTGCTCCTGGCTTGGGGGACCATATGGGATGCTGGGGGATCGAACTGTGGTCCATCCTAGGTTAGCGCATGCAAGTCAAACGCCCTACCACTTGTGCAACCGCTCTTTTTTTTGTTTTGTTTTGTTTGTTTTTGTTTTTTGGCCTCACCGGCGTGCTCAGGGGTTACTCCTGGCTGTCTGCTCAGAAATAGCTCCTGGCAGGCACGGGGGACCATATGGGACACAGGGATTCGAACCAACCACCTTTGGTCCTGGATCGGCTGCTTGCAAGGCAAACGCCTCTGTGCTATCTCTCCGGGCCCTTTTTTTTTTCACTCTCCCCACCAATCTTGTCTTTTTTTTTTTTTTGGTTTTTGGGCCACACCCAGTGACGCTCAGGGGTTACTCCTGGTTATGCGCTCAGAAGTTGCTCCTGGCTTGGGGACCATATGGGACACCGGGGGATCGAACCGCTGTCCGTCCAAGGCTAGCGCAGGCAAGGCAAGCACCTTACCTCTAGCACCACTGCCCGGCCCCCCAATCTTGTCTTTTTAACTCAGGGTTTAACTGTGATCAATTGAAGTCTTCTAGAGGAAATTCCACATAAGTTTGTAGTTTTTCTTTTTTTTCTTTTTCTTTTTTTAGGTTTTTGGGCCACACCCGACAGTGCTCAGGGGTTACTCCTGGCTGTCTGCTCAGAAATAGCTCCTGGCAGGCACGGGGGACCATATGGGACACCGGGATTCGAACCAACCACCTTTGGTCCTGGATCGGCTGCTTGCAAGGCAAACGCTGCTGTGCTATCTCTCCGGGCCCAAGTTTATAGTTTTTCAATTTGCTTGCCATCAATAGCAAAGTGTTTCAAATGTATTATCACCACTAGTGTTAATTTCCACATATATATTTTCTTCAAAAAATCTCATTTAGTGTTGCAGAAGTTGCAATAATCTATGTCATCATCTCTCAACTCTAAAAAAATACATTAAGACTGTTAATGTATTTATACATTATATAAATAATATAATTTATATTATTATTAGAGATAGCACAGCGGTGTTTGTCTTGCAAGCAGCCGATCCAGGACCAAAGGTGGTTGGTTTGAATCCCGGTGTCCCATATGGTCCACCTTGCTTGCCAGGAGCTTTTTCTGAGCAGACAGCCAGTAGTAACCCTTGAGCACCGCTGGGTTTGGCCCAAAAACCAAAAACAACAACAACAACAAAAAAAGTGTCAAGTTTGGACTATTCTACAATATGCAATATGAATTCATGTAGCATGAGTTTCTCAAATTTTGTAGTCCAGTGAAGGCAGGTTCCACTCTCTCCTGTTCTGTCCCAGGGTGTTGGGAATGGTCACTATTAACAGTCTCACTCAAGCTGCTGAGGTTTCAGCAAAGTGACTGTTGTTGTAAGTCTCTCAAGTGGTTTGTATTTAATCAGAAGGAGAGTTTGCAGTCACAGGTGTCCAAGCCTTGTCATTTGTGGTTTCCCGATTTCTGACAAGGTGCAGTTGGACCCAGAATTTCTTGGCAGAGTTATCATTTGTAAAAACGTAAGCATATCCTCTCCCTCTAATGAGAAGATAACCGAGCATTTGATTTATCAATAACCTTAATCCAAATAGGGTGTGGAATGTTTCCTGCTTCTGCATGTCTTCTTTAAAATGCCTGTCAGCTGCAGTGTAAGATTCTCCTTGGGGTAAATTCAAGTACTTTAATGAAAATAAAGTCAATGACAAAAGGTCAGTCGGTTGCAAACCTCTTTTTCTGTATTTTTTTTATTTTTATTTTTGATTTTTGGGTCATACCCGGTAGTGCTCAAGGGTTACTCCTCCTCTATGCTCAGAAATCGCTCCTGGCAGGCTCGGGGGACCATATGGGATGCCGGGATTTGAACCACCAACCTTTTGCATGCAAGTCAAACACCTTACCTCCATGCTATCTGTCCAGCCCCTCTTTTTCTGTATTTTAGTAGTTGAGTTTTTAAAGTTCTGTGAATCCTTTCCATAGTGGCTTGCCCACAACAGTTACAGGGTATTCCTTTTATATACTTAATTTGTCACTCCTTACTTAAGAATTCAAAAGTTTTACTGATGTAGATGGGTCCATTATCAGTTTTAATGGAATATGGAATTTCTTTTTTTTTTTTTTTTTTTTTGGTTTTTGGGCCACACTCGGCGATGCTCAGGGGTTACTCCTAACTCTCTGCTCAGAAATAGCTCCTGGCAGGCACGGGGGACCATATGGGACACCGGGATTCGAACCAACCACCTTTGGTCCTGGATCGGCTGCTTGCAAGGCAAACACCGCTGCGCTATCTCTCCGGGCCTGGAATATGGAATTTCTATTTCAGAAAAACACTGCAGTAAAAAGTAGAAACTTCTGGGGCCGGAGTAAAGCATTTGCCTTGCACATGGCTGACTTAGGACGGACTGCGGTTCGATCCCCCGGCATCCTATATGGTCCCCCAAGTCAGGGGCAATTTCTGAGTCCATAGCCAAGAGTAACTACTGAGCATCACCGGGTGTGGCCCAAAACCCAAAAAAGAAAAAGAAAAGAAAAGAAACTTCTTTAGCTCTCTGCAAAGACATAGGTATTACCCATATAAATCAGAAATAAGTGTCCACAATCACAGGGAGATATGGGGCTTGTTTGTTTTTTGTTTGTTTGTTTGAAAAAAGTCTGTATAAGTAACATCCACCTGCCAAAATTCAGTAGTCTGTAAACTTCTAGGATTTGCTCTGGCGACATTAGTTTTTTTATTTAGAGGTGCATATATGGTGCATTTTTCTACAAATTGCCATGGAATATAATAATTCGCATGTAGACGGTAGGCATTAGTATGAAGAGCTTAACTTTCTTCAGAAGGTGTTTTAAATATAGCCATTACCAATGGATCAGCAATCTTATTCCCTTGAGCCATTGGTCCTAGAAGTCCTGAATGTGCTGCAATATGGGTTATGAAGATGGACTCATGGGGCCGGAGAGATAGCATGGAGGCAGGGCGTTTGCCTTGTATGCAGAAGGATGGTAGTTCGAATCCGGCATCCCAGATGGTTCCCCGAGCCTGCCAGGAGCGATTTCTAAGTATAGACCCAGGAGTAATCCCTGAGCACTGCCAGGTATGGCCCAAAAACCAAAAACCAAAAAAAAAAAAAAAAAAAAAAAGATGGGCTCAGCCATTTCTGGAGAATATACTGTAATTGTTTAAGTAAATTCTGTATGGTTTGGGTTATTTGCATTGAGAGGGAAGCTGTGATTATTCCAGGGAATAGGCCCACAACATACCCAGAATCGCTTACAATATTACATGGTCCTGTTATGTGGGAGAGCAAATAAATCAGGATGGCTAATTTCACCTGTTCTGCAAACTTGTAATTAGAAAAACTGTTGTTTTTGTCACTCCATAAGGCTGAGGCTAAATGCTAATTTCACCTGGAGAGGCAGATCAGTCCACTTCTGGAGGGATCTATGGAAGGTTACAAAGGGGTTGTCTGAGGGATGTAGAGAGACAGATTTAGAAGGAAATGGCTGGAGGAAGAGGAAACAGGTTGAAAGGCTGGATGGCTGAAATAGGCTGCTTAAAAGGTTTAAGCTTAGGGGCCTGAGAGACAGCATGAGGTAAAGCATTTGTTTGCCTTGCATGCAGAAGGACAGTGGTTGGAATCCCGGCACCCCAAATGGTCCCCCGAGTCTGCCAGGAGGGATTTCTGAGTGTAGAGTCAGGAGTAACCCCTGAGCACTGCCAGGTAAGACCCACAAACAGAAAAACAAAACAAAACAAAAAAGGGTTTAAGCTTAGAAGCTACTCTTGATGGCCAGGACCTTGAATAAACCTAATGTCTCCTGAAACTTCATGACTGCTGTGGATCATTTCCTCGAGGCTACCCTGAATCCTGAGACCGGCCAGCAGACGGATGGCCCAGGCCGGCAGACAAAGGTCTCACCATCCATTCATCACCATCCAGGACTCTATAATTAATATGTATTTCTACACTTTTCAGTGAATCTCCAGAAATTCTTCCCTTCCTGGAAGAAGACCCATCTATCTAAAACACCTGGGCATCTGGTATTGGAAATGACTGAATAATTGAAAATATAACAAACGGGGCCAGAGAGATAGAATGGAGGTAAGGCGTTTGCCTTGTATGCAGGATGGTGGTTCGAATCCCAGCATCCCATATGGTCCCCCTAGCCTGCCAGGAGCGATTTCTGAGCATAAAGCCAGGAATAACCCCTGAGTGCCCTTGGGTGTGACCTAAAAATAAAAAACAACAACAAAAACAAACAAACAAAAAAACAAATGTGTGTGTGTGTTTTTTTTTGTTTTTTGTTTTTTTGGGGCCACATCCGGCGTTGCTCAGGGGTTACTCCTGGCTGTCTGCTCAGAAATAGCTCCTGGCAGGCACGGGGGACCATATGGGACACCGGGATTCGAACCAACCACCTTTGGTCCTGGATCAGCTGCTTGCAAGGCAAACACCGAAGTGCTATCTCTCCAGGCCCTCAATTTCTTATTTAAATACTGGCAGGATTATTGTGTCTGGATCAAAACCCAGCAAAGAAACTGTTCTGAGCCCTGCTTTAATGATAAGGGCAGAAATCAGTTCTTGGGGCCAAAGAGATAGCATGGAGGTAAGGCGTTTGCCTTTCATGCAGAAGGTTATTGGTTCAAATCCTGGCGTCCCATATGGTCCCTCGTGCCTGCCAGAAGCAATTTCTGAGCATGGAGCCAGGAGTAATCCCTGAGCACTGCTGGGTGTGACCCAAAAACCACACACACACAAAAATCAGTTCTAAATTGGGCATCATAGTGTTTGTTATGTAAATATACCCATTCTAAAGATCCAGACAGAGTTAGGGTTAAATTCTCTGGGAATATAATTTCCAAGGCTCCACTACCAGAGTTTGCAGGGCTGAGATACTTTATGCTACAGAATTTCCTTAAACTGGACCAGCAAGCATTATTATTGATGGGAGGGATCCCTGATTTTGTGGGCCTGGGACTGGCCCCTGCTCTAGTTTCTCTGCATAGCAGGTATGGGCCCCAGGGGAGCAGACTTTATAAGGAATCAGAATTTCTTTTGATTTGACCTGGCTTTCCACAATGGAAGCAACTATTTTGTCTCCTCCCGTGGTAATGATCAAAATAATTCACTAAGGAGAAACAATCTATAGCCCAGTGATGACCCTTTGTGCTCTTAGGGCAAAATCCTGGCTTCCTGATTGTGTTTTGTCCCCTCTGGGAAAGGGTCTGGGTACCCTTTGTTGATGTGAAAGACTTTACAGAGTTTATGGAGGTTGGGAGTTCGGTTATATGTGGCAAATTCCGACATGCTTTGAGCAAATCATTAATATCCGTTGTATCAATCAGAGGCAGCAAAATTGCCTTACATTTTTCATTAGCATTGTGTTAAGCCAAGTTCTTTTCAAGAAATGTTCTCATATTCAGGTCTTTCACTCATAATTTGAGTGTATGCTGTAACCTCCCTATAAGAACCATATCTGACTCAAAATTGCCGTGGGTAATTTTGAGGAAATTCCCTGAATATTCATTAATTGAATCTATTTTTTCCCAGGTGCATAAAGCTATATATTTAACAATGTTCAATACAGTCCATGGTAAAGCAGATTTGCCCATGAATAGTCGAATATTGATTCTCACCCATAAACATTTCTTATAAGGTCACTCCAGCAACTTGTTTTCTAGTATTATCAGGGCAATAAAGCTTGGTTTTAACTCTTTTTGCATAAAACATTTCCCACTCAACACACTGAGGTGTGGTTGGCCTCATATTCACTATTGTTTGGAATCATGGAGAATCCAAGCTGATTTTTTTACACCAATACTTTAATAACTCCACACAATATGGTGATATTGGACCGAATTCTGTATAGGACTTTTTAAACTGAGTTACTTCGCCCATCACAAGAGGTTCATAGACTGAGTCATTTACCCCAGATAAAGGGACTGGACCTTGGTTGACAAGATTACTTCGACAAGGGCTTTGTGGCATGGCTGATGGATTTGGTGATTCATTCTCTGCTTCAGAACCAGATTGCATATTAATTATCATGCCATCATTAATAGAATTGGGGTTCACCTGCGGATTTAGTACAGGTGGTGTGCGCTAGTGGTTGATATAGGAGGAGAACTATGTTTTTCTAACCCTTTAGCTTGGGCCCAAGTCTGCATAGGATAAAGGCTTTTATTTTCTATAGTGGGAAGTGATTCACTATTCTTAATTTTTGTGTGTGTGTGGGGGTTTGGGCCACACTCGGCAGTGGTCAGGGGTTACTCCTGGCTATCTGCTCAGAAATAGCTCCTGGCAGGCACGGGGGAACATAGGGGATGCCGGGATTTGAACCAATCACTTTAGCTCCTGGATCGGCTGCTTGCAGGGCAAATGCCGCTGTGCTATCTCCCTGGCCCCTCTTTTTTTGGTCACTCCCGGCAGCACTCAAGGGTTAATCCTGACTCCACGCTCAGAAATCACCCCTGGCAGGTTCAGGGGACCCTATGGGATGCTGGGATTCAAACCACCATCCTTCTGCATGGGAAGCAAACGCCCTACCTCCATGCTATCTCTCTGGCCCCTATTCTTATTCTTTTTATCCCTTAATAGCTCAAAAGGATGATATTTTCCAATATTCAAACTCCAGCAATAATCAAGGATAGGGGCCGGTGAGGTGGCGCTAGAGGTAAGGTGTCTGCCTTACAAGCGCTAACCAAGGATCAGGACCATGGTTTGATCCCCGGCGTCCCATATGGTCCCCCAAGCCAGGGGCAATTTCTGAGCGCTTACCCAGGGTAACCCCTGAGCATCATAAGGGTGTGGCCCAAAAAAACAAACAAACAAAAAATTAAGGATATATGCAGGACAGGAGAAGTAGCAATGTAATTATATAATTTCATTGGCAATGCAGACCACAGCCAACCTAAAGCCAAAAGGTAACACAAAAACGAACCCAATCTGTTTGAAACAAGATGGCATAATCCACACATTTAACCACATCAGTCATCAGAGAAGAATTGAGGGGATTTTCCAAAGAACTATTTCACTCACAGTTGCTGAGGGCTGAGTTGCAGTCTGTCCACGTGCCAGATGAATCAAGGTGATGATCTCTGGGTGTTGGGTTAAAGTTTGGTTATCCCACAGATCCCAAAAGGGAAAGTGAATTCCCATTTCCCTATCTGGCAAGGACAGGGAAAGCAGTTCCAACCCTACAGATCTGCAGTAAATAATCCACACAGGTATGAGAGTAAAAAGATGCAAGAAACTTGAACACAAACAGTTCACCAGCAAGCCAGTCACTCCAATTCCGGAGCTTGCAAGCCTGCAACAAAAAGCTTCACTTCCTCAGCTACCTGCCTCCAAACTGTGCCCCTCCCCAAAGTGGGGAAGGGGAAAAAGCAGGCAGAGGAAACAGATACACAAAAGAAATATTACAAAGACCTCTATATACCTCACAGCCCCTTCTCACTGTCCCCATTCACTTCCCCAGCCAGCTTCTCAGCAGCCCACAGGCGAGAGTAAATCAGGTACTCAGCAGGACAGGGGGTAGGAGGGGCTCCACGAACTTAGCACAGGTCTGGGTTCTCTTCCACAAAGTCCACAGCCCTGTGGGTCCAACCCACAAGTATGAAACTGAATATCCCTCGTCACCGACAGGTGAAGGCCAAAATCAAACCCAAACAGTGTCTACAGAGAGCCTGGAGCCTGCTGAAATCAAGGGGGTCTATCTGGAGATATTGGGCTTTCAAAGAACAAAAAGGCAGTAAGGAGCAACCAAAGATAGCACAGTGGTAGGGCGCTTGCCTTGCACGTGGCAAAACCAAGACAGATGGTGGTTCAATTCCCAACATCCCATATGGTCCTCCATGCATGCTAGGAGTGATTATTGAGCACAGAGCCAAGAGTAACCCCTGAGCACCTCCAGGTATGGCCCAAACCAAAAAAAAAAAAAAGGTGTAGTCCAGTCAAATGTGCCATAGTGATAGACATGCTGGGATTGAAGGGAGCTTTTTCACCCCAACCAGAGCCTGCAGGAGAGCTCTTCAGAGGCCCCTTTTAAGAGCGAGGGTCCCTGATTGAGGTGGTTCAAGTCACTCCCTTCTCTGCCATTGCTCCAGAGGCTCCCAGAACAGACACTGGGCTGGCCACCTAATGGTACAAGCAGCAGGAAAGGTCACATCTGGCTGATCACCCTGAGTGTGGAGGACAGGCCTGGTCAGGGGGCATATCCCTGGGCCTGGGGTGGGAAGGAAAGCCAGATGGAGATTTTTTTCACTGTCAGTCAACTCCAGACATCCCTGGCCTCCAAGAAGCTCAGGCTGGCTGGACCTGTTTTGGGAGCTGAATTGGGTGAGCCGTGAAGTGGTGGGATGGATTTGGGGTTTCAGGGAGCACTACCCTATCCCACCCCCATCCACCTCCATGCCATGGCCAGCTCCCCAAGGCTTGGAGAACACATCAAGCCCCCACACCACCTTGAACTGCTCCAGCCCATCCCTCGTCTTAAAAGGAAACCGAGTTCTGATCAGATCCACCGTGCTTTGTGAGGCCCAATAAAAGCAGCCCATGTAGTGGACTCCTTCAGCCAGAATTGCTTTATTAATCTGTCTCCTTGTCATTTCACCAGAACCACACTCCTTGTCTTAGGGACTTAACAAATGGCAGCTGTCACAGGACCCACCTAGCCCAGACCCAGAGTCCATTACACGGCCTGCATCTGTCCACTTAAAAGATGTAATGAGGGGGCCAGAGAGATAGCACAGCGGTAGAGTGTTAGCCTTGCAATCAGCTGATCCTGGAAGGATGGTGGTTGGGGGCAGGGGGCGGAGAGATAGCATGGAGGTAGGGCAGTTGCTTTGCATGCAGAAGGTTGGTGGTTCGAATCCATCCCATATGGTCTCCCAAGCCTGCCAGGAGCGATTTCTGAGTGTAGAGCCAGGAGTAACCCAAACGCTGCTGGGTGTGATCCAAAAACCAAAAGAAAAAAAGATGTAATGGGAGCTGGAATGACATTGGACAGACCCAGGTTCTATTCCCAGCATACCAGAGCCTGCCAGAAATGATTTGAGCACACAGCCAGGAGTAACCCCTGAACGTCACCAGTTATGGCCCTGAAGATCAAAGAGGGAACCTTCCAGACAACAAAGTTATGAAATACTTTCTCGCATCCTATGAGTAAGACACTCAGGTCTCCAAACAGGACTCAGCTTTGGTGGTCGGCAGCAGGCAGCCCTACCCAGAAACTGGGGCAAGGGGCTTTAAACTGTGGTTGATGCATAGAAGGGGACCCAGAGCGCCCAGCCAAGGGTCAGGGGTCACGTGCCATGCCAGGTCCACCGGGGGCTGCCACTGTCCTGCTCTCCCACCATCCTCCAGGTTTTGCCTCAAGTCACAGCTGGGGGACCTCAAAGCCAAAGGCTACTGGGACGAGCTGGTAGACCACTAACAGCCAGACATCATGGTGAAGGACTGGTAAAGTGGACACCCGCTGTCGGGGGCAGGGGCAGTCCCAGTGCAGGAAAGCCCCTTGCTCCAGCCTCTGAACATCCCCAACTGTCCATTCTGAGGGTTCTGGGGTATCTGAGCTTGGTCCTGGCTCCATGACCAGCACAAGGCCACTCTCTGGGGACAGAGCGCCATGTGATTTGCTTGTCTGCCTGCTCTCGAGGCATAGAGAGATACAGTGCCTGGAGCCCAGCATGAGCTCCCCACCTTCCCACACCACAGATTCGCGCCCCTCACTGATTGCAGCTGCACCTACTGTCTTCACGTGAAACTGACCTCAGCCAACTTCATCACCTTGGCATCCTTCAAGCCTTGGCCTGTAAAGATTCCCCAGTGGAAAGATGCCAATTGTACAGAAGTCAGACCCCCGCACCCTCAGGCCACTGACAGACCCTGCTCTCCCAGGAGGGTCCAGTTTTGCCCCTCCAGGTTGCATGGGCCCCTGGCTCTGTCCCTACCTCCCCACCTGGGCCTTCTGGTTTCTTCTTCTTGCACCCTTAGGTTTCCCACACTTTCTTGGACTACCCTCCCGGTGTGCGCTACATCCTCTTCCAGCACGGGGCCCAGGACATCCTATTCTGAGCAGGCTGGTACGGGCCCCGCATCACCAATAGCAGCGTCACCATCAGCCCCACTAGAATGGCCCCAAACCCAGCTTCCAAGGGCAGGGTTTGTGCTTGTTTCAGCAGCACATACACCAAGCGCAGGCTTTGATCCTCCTGTGGTCCCCACCGGGGACCTGGCCAAGGCTCTCAGGCAAGCACACAGGCCACTGGGACTTCCTGCTCATCGGGCAATTGTATAGTACTAAACATTTTCAGTAGCACTTGCTTGGGCCAGGGGCTGGTAGCGGGGGCGAGGGGGCTGCCTTGATCCGTACACCCTTAGGCTCACTTGCCGCTGACCCTCTCGCTCCAGGGAGCACCAGCCTGGCTCAGTCCATAGAGCTC
Organism: Suncus etruscus; assembly: GCF_024139225.1. NCBI lineage: Eukaryota > Metazoa > Chordata > Mammalia > Eulipotyphla > Soricidae > Suncus > Suncus etruscus. The sequence goes on from NC_064853.1 coordinate 6,793,593, forward strand.
CTTTATTAAAACAATTCATAGCGCAGTATTGGGAGACAAACAGTGTTGGCCGGCAAACTCAGGAAGGCTGAGAAATCGGGGTCCCAGCACCCCACAGGGCCCTCCTGGGAAAAGGCCTTGGTGCGGGCCCCGGGCCCTGAGTGGTGCGTTGTGGCGGCTGGGCAGTACAGTCCAGACACAAAGGCAGTAAGAGCACTTGGAATCGGGGGTCCCGTGGCTCCGCCCTGGCAGAGGCCCTCAGAGGGGACAGACGAGGCAACAGTGGGGAACAGGCACCCTCAGCTGCTTTTTTGAGCTCGTTCTTCCACATAGAGCTGCATCTAAAGGACAAGAACGGACGTTTGGATGTGGAGGCTGGAGTAGACAGCTGGAGATGGGAAGATATGAGGTGTCTAGGCTCCCCCCCCCCCCCCCGCCGCCCTCCCACCCCCCGCTGGGCCCCTCTGAGACTCTGCGGGTCCAGCCTCAGCAACTTACCTTTAAAATGTCTGAAGTCATGGTTTTCAGGGGGATTAGCCGGGGGTCATGCATGTGGACATCCTGCTCGTCAGCCAGGATCCAGGGGAAGTCCTGGGGGGGTGGGGGACAAGGGGACAGCAGAAGGGACTAGTCCTTAGACTAGATGGGGCTGCACATTTGGAAACTGTCGGGCCAGAACTCACTCTCTTCCTTCTCTCTCTCTCTGGATGGATGGATACACATACAGACTCTTACACAGAGCTCTATCCCTCAGTGCAGAGTGAGTGGCCATGGATAGAGCCAATGACAGGTGGCCTGGGGGAGCCAACAGGCGAGTGAGCACCCCCTGCCCCCACAAAGCCTAGAGCCCATTTCTCAGTGCCTCCCATAACGTGGCCCACACACAGCCCCCAGACCCCTGTACCAGCCTATCGTCTGCTCACTTTGATGACCTGGATCTTCTCCATGTTCCGGGTGGCAGCTTCCCGCGTGTGCACCAAGACTGTAAATGTGCACCCTGGGGGGGGGACATCAAGACAGGCCCCTCAACATCCCCATTCACTTCCCCAGCCAGCTCATCAGCAGCCCACAGGTGAGCCTAAATCAGACACTCAGTAGGTCAGAGGGCAGGAGGGGCTCCAAATCAGCAGAGCTCAGAGGTTACTCCTGACTCTACACACAAAAATCGCTCCTGACCATATGAGATTCCGGAAATGGAACCCAGGTCTGTCTTGGGTCAGCCGCATGCAAGACAAACACCCTACTACTGTGCTATCGCTCTGGCTCCACAAGGGTTCTCTCCCACAAAGTCCCCCAGATTTGGCGGGTCCAACCCACAAGTATGAAACTGGAGCATCCCTCAGCACCGCCAGATGAGGGCCAAAAGCAAACCCAAAAGGAATCTCCAGAGAGCTTGGAGTCAGTTGAAGTCAAGGGGGACTTTCTGGAAATATTGGGCTTTCAGCGAACAAAAAGATAGGCAGGAAAAAAACAAAAACAAAGCTGGGGCCAGTGCTAATACGTCAGGCAGTGCATTTGCCTTGCAAATGGCTGACCGGATTCGATCTCCAGCATCCCTTATGGTCTCCCAGACCTGCCAGGAGTAATCTGTGAGTGCAGAGCCAGCGGTAACCTCTGAATGCTGCCAGCATGACCCAAAAAAACAAAAATAAAATAAAGCTGGGGCTGGAGCAATAGCACAGTGAGTAGGGTGTTTGCCTTGCTTGATGCCAACTGAAATTCAATCCTCAGCATCCTATATGGTCCCTTAATTTCTGAGCACAGAGCCAGGAGGAACCCTTGAGCCTCTCAGATGTAGCTAAAAAACAAAAAAACAAACAAAAAAAAAAAAGACAAAGCTGTGTGCATCCAAACAGGGTCCTGAGATTCAACCAAACCAAGGGTGCCACCAATGGCACACCCAGGGCAAGGGGACAGGAGCGAGACTGGGGTGCTCACCTGGGGGATTATGGTCCAGAACTGCATCGCAAACGCTGATCTTCAGGATAAATGCTCGGAGCAGCTGTTCCACGTGTGACAGCAGCGAGTCGGAACTGGGGAGGGGGGCAGTAGTCACCCTATGCCCTCCGCCCCCTGTACCCCTCAGCTCAGAGCCAGGAGGCCTCTTCCACCTGATCATCCAACCCAGACTAGGCTGGGCGAGAGGCAGAAAGTGCTCCTGAGGTGGTTCATGCACAGCCCACACACTCTTCACACCTCGGACCCAGCCAGGAAGCAAGGTGGGGTCTGATTTGGGTACCCAGACACGCCTGAGCAAGGCAGACAGTTAATGCAACCCAAATCCAGAGGCTGAAGCGATAGCACAGCGGTAAAGCATTTGCTCTGCACACAGCCAACACAGAATAGAAGGTGGTTCGAATCCTGACATCCCATATGGTCCCCTGAGACTGTCAGGAGCAACTTCTGAGCCTAGACCCAGAAGTAACCCCTGAGAGCACCCGGGTGTGACCCAAGACCAAAAAAACAAAACAAACAAACAAACAAAAAAAAAAACTGCCTAGATCAAGACCCAACACCTGCCATTGAACACTGGACTGGGAAGCTATGCCTTGGACTGAATTGGACTCTGACACCTGTGCAAAGGTTGCAACCAGCCATGTGTGGTGGGACGAGGGATGGGGCTCTGTCAGCTGGGTGACAGGCCATCAGTGGGGGGTAGGACTGTCAGCTGGCCCTGACTGGGGGGAGGAACCAGGAAGACCAGGCAGCTCACTTGATGGACAGCAAGGGAGGCTGGGTGATCTCAAAGACGAATTTCTCCACTGGGCGATGCTCTTTGTCCAAAATCACCACCACCACCTTCTCCACATCATTCTGCAAGGAGAGGCTCTAAGAGTCAGGGGCACTCCCCTCGGCCCTCCCCAGCATCCCTGCAGCCTCCATGGTGGTGGTGGAGGGAAGGAGATGTTCAGAAGGCAGACTCAGGATAGCAGCATACTCCTGACAGGACTGTGCCCAGAAATGAGGTCCACGGGGGACCCCACAGTGTCTATAAGCAAAGGTGGATGAAGCTGGAATGGCAGTGACGGCAGCGTGGAACCCAGAAGTCTCTGAGGCGGAGAGAAGCCAATCTGCCAGCCAAGGTGAACTTGGTGCCCTCAGCCCAGACATGCCCCGCTGCCCAGCACTGGCCAGTGATGAGGGGGTGATGGGTAGGGTGGCTGGCACCTCACCTTCTCCAGCAGTGGCTTGACGCAATGCAGCGTGTCTTGGATGTATTGGTTCAGCTCTGGATGACAGGACATCTGCACATAAGCAATAGCTGTGAAGCACCGCCCACGGGAACCACCTGCCACCTCAGCCCCAGGGGTTCCCAGGGGAACCTGGCCAGGAAGACCAATGTCCCCAGATGGGAGCAGGATGGAGAGACATGTGTGAATAGGCAATAATTCACAGTGCAGAGCACATGCTCTGTGTGCGCAAACTCTGGGTTCAATCAACCCCTGGCTCTAAATGATCTCCCCAACACTGGCAGGAACAACTCCCAAATCATCAACTGGGAGAGTCACCCAGAGTTCTACCAGTGTGGCCCAAGATAATAATCTATTTATTTTAGTTTTGGGGCCAGACATGGTGATGCTCTGGATGATTCCTGCCTCTGTATTCAAATATCACTTTTTGGCAGTGCTCACGAGGATCTTATGGGATGCTGACGACCGAACCCCAATTAGAAGTATGCAAGGCAAGCACCCTACCTTTCTTTCTGGTCCCTAAATAAATTTAATACAACCATGGAGCCTGGGATTGGTCCAGTGGCAAAGCTCTCATACAGAAGGTTTCTTATGATCCGGAAAACCACAATTAATAAATATAACCATGAGGGTATGCCTCATCTGAGGGATAAATCTTTCAGCAATGGAGACTCCAATATAGAAGAACAACGGTGGCGAGGCAGGCCACTGGGAAGGCAGCAATCAGGCCAGTGAAGGAGTGGGCTGGCCAGGAGATGGAAGCCTTTGAAAACGATAGCACAGCGGGTAGAGTGCTTGCCTTGCACACAGCTGACCCAGATTCCATTCCTAGCATCCCATCTGGTGCCAGGAGTAATTCTTGAGCACAGAGTAGCCAGGAGTAAACCCTGAGCACCACCAGGTGTGGCCCAAAAGTAAAAAATAAATAAATAAATAAATAAATAAATAAATAAATAAATAAATAAATAAATAAATAAAAGGGCCGCAGCAATAGCACAGCGGTAGGGCATTTACCTTGCATACAGTCAAATCCAAGATGGATGGTGGTTCGAATCCCAGGCCCAGCATCCCATAGGGTCCCCCTGAGCCTGCCAGGAGTGGATATCTTTGGGTCACACTCAGCAGCGTCAGAAATCGCTCCTGGCAGGCTCAAAGGGGTGGGGGGCGCGCTATGGGATGCCGGGATTCGAACCATCGTCTTTCTACATGCAAAGGCAAACACCCTACCTCCATGCTATCTCTCCGACCCCCAGGAGCAGACTTCTGAGCGCAGACCTAGGAGTGAGCCCCTGAGCGCCACCTGCTGTGCCCCAAAAACAATAAACAAAGAAAATGCATCCTTGCAGCATCCTAGATGATGCAGGCCCTGCGGGGGGTGGGAGGGAGGGAGGGAGGCGAGGCAATGCAATGCAATGCAAGGTGGGGGTGGTGGGGTTGACTCACCTGGACCGGCACGTTGTACTTCTTGCGCTTCTGGAAGATGCCCACCGGGTAGACCTCCCGCACGTAGAGGATCAGGTGCACCGCCACCTCCAGGAACTCGCACAGCACGTCGGCCACCACTGCGGAGGAGAGAGAGGCCGGGGCGTTAGCTCCAGGCCTGGCCCCCCAAGCCCGCCAGCCCGTCCCCCAGCTCCAGCTCCAGGGATGGGGATCACCCCGCTCCTACCTACCCTGGCCGAAGTTGAGGTCCTGCCGCGTCAGCGTGGTCATCCTTCCCGCCGACCTGGGGACGGGGCAGGGGTGAGGCCCGGGCTGCACTCGGACCCAGGGCCTGTCTTTGGGGGGCGGGCAGCGGGAGATCACACAATCCCCGGTCCGAACCTCCCCCCCGGGTCGACCCGGGTTCGACCCCCGGTGCGGGGAAGACGCCGCCGAGGCGCGCGACACTTGCGCCTCCCGCTCAACCCGCAGTTCCGGCGCGGGCTACTGACGTCAGAGGCGCGACGCCGGGCCCTAGCCCTCATTGGCCACGCCCACCAACAAAATAGCCAATCGGGTGGGTTGTAGGTGTGGTTGATCTTAGAGGCGGGGCGTATCTAGGGCGGGGCGTTGTTAGGGCGGGGCTTCATCCGTGCCCAGGATTGCTCCAAGTGGTTCCCTGGAGCATCTCCTGGAGTAAGCCTTGAGGGGCCTAAGAGATAGCATGGAGGCAAGGCGTTTTGCCTTGCATGCAGAAGGACGGTGGTTCGAATCCTGGCATCCTATATATTTCCCCCTCGAGCCTGCCAGGAGAGATTTCTGAGCGTAGAGCTAGAGACATTGGGAGACTATGTGATTCTGGTAAATATTAATATTGATTTAAAGTTAATATTAAAAAGCATTACTAGTAGGGTCGGAGTGATAGTACAGCCTCCGGTAGAGAGTTTGTGTTAAATGCAGTCGACCCAGGTTCGATCCCTGGCATCCCATATAATTTCCCCAAGACCACCAGGAGTGAGTGATTCCTGTGCTCGATACCATCGATAACCCCTAAGCACCGCCAGATGTGGCCCCAAGACAAACAAACAAAAATATCATTATTAGCCTAGACTCTAGGCTTATATGGTCCTCAAACTACGGCCTGCGGGCCACATATTGTATTTTTTCCCATTTTGTTTCTTCACTTCTATGCAGTGTGCATAGAAATTTGTTCATAATTTTTGTTTTTACTATAATCTGGCCCTCCAACAGTCTGAAGGACAGTGAACTGGCCCCTGTTTAAAAAGTTTGAGTACCCCTGGAGAGTGAGCATTTATTGCTTGTCAAAAACTGATTATTGTTGTTGTTTACTTGCTGATGCTGTTTGGAGACCACACTCAGCTGTGATCCCAAGGAATCTAGTGTTCAAGCCATTTACGTACATGATCTAATCTCTCAGGCCTGGAGCACTGATTTTACCAATTTGTTTAATTTTGTTTTGAAATCACACCACAGTGTGCTTAGGACTACTCTGTGTTCCAGAATTCTAATCCCACATGCAAGACCACATACCTTAACCCCTGTATCATCTCTTTGGCTCAAACACTGATTAGTCTTTGATTTGGGCCACCTTCAGCGTTGCAAAAGCACTTACTCCTGGTTCTGTGCTCAGAGATCACAGCTGAGTGTGGCCCCAAAACAAAACTAAGGAAGGGGCCAGAGAGCAATGATAGTAGGACATTTGCCTTGCATACAGCAACCCAGGTTCAATCTCTGGCACCCCATATGGTTCCTTGAGCAGTGCCAGGAATGATCCCTGAGTGAAGAGCCAGGAGTAAGTCCTAAGCACCAAAACAAGCAAACAAACAAACAAAAAAATCCACCAAAAAAATATGGTCAGAGAGGAGGTTCAGGAGCTGGGCAGTAAATCCAGGGATCTTGTCTCTGAGAGGAATACCAGAGCTTGCCAGGAGTCACCTCCATACAGGCCAACAGGGATTTGCACTGTTTACAGCTCAGCATGAGAGGCCTGAACCCCCTTTATCCTAGATGCCATCAACTTTTCCAAAGGGGATTAGGGAGTATGTAACCAAGCCAGCTGCAGAAACACAAAAAGATTCTTAAAAACGGAATCTGCATATGAATTAAATCCTTAAACACCAGTTCCTGCCTCCCTCCCAACCCCCAGACAGACTGGTACATAGCCAGGCCTTCAACTGGCCCTTTCCCAGTCTCTCAACCACTGGGAAGGCCCCAGAACTGGCCCTGGACACCATTGACAGATTCAGTCACACGGTTGTTTTGACCACTGAGGATAGTGAGGGGCCTGGGGATCTCACTTCCTAGACCCTCTAGAAGCAATTCCAGCAGCTTTCTTTTCTTTTCCATTTTGGTTTTGGGACCCACATCCTGCAGTGCTCAAGGCTTACTCCTGGCTCTGTGCTCAGGAATTACCCCAAGTGGGCTCAGGGTGCCAGGGATGTGAGGTGCCAGGGATAAAACCTAGCCTGGCTACTTGCCAGACAAGCATCCTATCAGGCTCCTCCAGCTGCTCTTTCATCAGTAACAGGAAGTGGCTTCCTTACTCTGGAGTTAGGGGTGGCTCAGAGCCCTATTCCTGGAGGTGGGGTTGGACACACAAATGCATGCTCATTTTCAGGCCTCTTGACCGGATCCTCACCCCCAGCATCAGAGAAAGCTTGGGTGACATAAGACCCAACATTCACACTCTTCCAGTGGGGGAAACTGGGGTCCCAACAGCCTTTAACATGGTTGTACTCTTATCTAACTGTCAATCAGAAATCCACGCTGGGAAAAATGCCCAGGTCTGAGGCCTTGGATTCTGAGCCAACCATCAACAGGACGGCAGGCTGGGAGACAAATGAGAAGAGAGCAGAAGTGATATGCCCTCTGACCCCCAGAGGCCTTCATCTCCTCATTTGTGAAATGAACAGGCCGGACAGATGCTCCCCAAACCTCCGATGGCCTTGAGTTTCTCGAGAGCAGAGAAGCTGGGGCCCAGCAAGCCACAAGCCTCATCTGTCATTTTCATCCTCGGCTCTGCGGCAGCTGGTTTTCATATCTTAATCGCATCAGCATGATGGATGGGCAAGAGGGGGGGGGACCAGATCACATTACGGGATTCATTTATTACATTTTGGAATACCCATTGCCTGGGAGACTGTTTTTGTCAAAGCTATTTGCATATTTTTTTAACCAAGACAATCTCTAAGAGGCCATTGGAGAGGGAAGGCTGGATGTTGGGGAGGAGAATGAGCTTATTTGCCAACTGGAGCAGGTTCCCGAGGGTCTACGGGTAGGACAAAGAGAAAAATCACTCTCGGGAGACAAATACAAAGACACCGAGAGAAGCCAAGATGCAGGGAAATGTGTTAGAGAAAGGAATGTGTGCCCCACACACTCTCGAGAGCCTGAGAACCACGGTGAAAGGTTTTCATTGCAGGGTCTTGAGGCACACTGAGTCCCAGCATACAGTGAATCAAATGTTCACACCCCTAAGATGCTTCACACACCCCACTTCTATATACTGATGCAGGCACATCAGAGATCCCTCCCTTCCCTAAGGATCCCAGAAGAACAAGTCAGGGATTGGGCGAGACAGAGTCAGCCACGTTTAGGCTGGGATAGTCCCACTGACACCTTGACACCCAGAGACCCAGTCATCGGTGCAGCCCCATGAGCAGATACAGTCTTTTCATCCTCTTAGTCCAGTCCTCACTGAGAGCTGGGCCCAAATCAGATTCTCAATGTATAAGTTTAGGAATGAGAAAGCACAAGGATAAAATGCTGAGAACAGGAGCCAGAGCAGACAGCACAGCAGGGAGGATGTTTGCCTTGCAGCCAGCTCAGGTTCGATCCCCAGCATCCCCAAGCCTGCCCAGAGTAATTTCTGAATTCAGAACCAGGAGGAACCCCTGAGTGCTGCTGGGTGTGGATCCCAAAACAAAATCAAACAAAACAACAAAAGATGTTGAGAACACAAGTCAGGAGGTAAGTCCCCATGGGCAGAGCACTTTCCTTTAAAGACGCTGATCCAGGTTCAATCTCTGACACCCCATATGGTTCCCTGAGCCCTGCCAGGGGTGAGTCCTGACCATCGCAAGTTATGACCCTGAAACTAAAATAAATAAATAAATAAATAAATACATAAAAAAGAAGGAAAGGGGGAAAAGGAAAAAAAAATGTCCAAAGCAGCTGTTGGTGTAAACCTGCCTGTCTTTCTATCAGTTAGTTTGATGCAAGAGCAGAAACTTCTATATGTTGGCTGGAGCAGTGGGTAGTGGGTGGAAGAATGCCGGGAATAACTACATCAAATTTTATTTTTTGGTGTGTATGTGTTTAGGACTCAGGCTAATCCTGACTCTATGTTCAGGAGTGCCCCTTGGCAGTATTTAGGAGATCATAGGTGTGCTGGGGGTTTCAAACCTGGGCCAGCACATGCCAGCAGCAGTCTGCTAAACCTGTACTAGTTCCTTTACTAATTCCACAGCCCCAAGAGCTACTTTTGACAAGAAAGCAAGGACAGCTGGGAGATAGCTTGGTGACTAAAGTGCTAGTTTTGCAAGCCTGAGGCCTAACATTCATTCCCCAGTGCTGACACATACACTCGGCCAATGACCCGGCTCTGCCCTATGACCCGGAAGTTCTGGCTGGACTCCCCAGTGTTGGAAGTCCTTTCTGCCAGTATCACAACCAAATGAAAAATAGTCTAAAACTAAAATAAGGATCCACCTTGGTGAGCACTACAACTAGAACTCATAGATGACCTCTGAGGCCAGGAATGGGACCTCTAGAGGGCTGAGCACCACAGTCTTCCCCGAGAGCACAACAGCTAGAGTGCAGGAAAGTCTTTTAACTAAAGAGAAGGGTCCCTGGGGTGGAGCAATAGCACATGGGAAGGGCGTTTGCCTTGCACTTGGCCAACCAACATTTGATTCCCAGCATCCCATCGGGTCCCCTGAGCGTGCCAGGAGTAATTTCTTTTTGGGAGGTGGGGGCACACCTGATAGTACTCAGGGGTTACTCCTGGATCTGAGCTCAGAAATCACTACTGGCAGGCTCAGGGGACCAATATGGATGGGATGCTGGGGATCAAACCTGGGTCTGCTGTGATCAAGGCAAACATCCTACCCTCTGTGCTGTCGCTTAGGCCCCCTAGGAGTAATTTCCGAGTTCCAAGCCAGGAGTAACCCTTGAGTGACACTGGGTGTAGCTCAAAACCAGTTAGAGAGAGGGAGAAGAAGGAAGAGGGGGGGGTAGGAGGAGGAGGAGGAGGAGAAGAAGAAAAGAGAAAAGAAGAGAGAGAGAGAGGTCCCTGCTGAGCCCATGTGCAAGAGCCACAGAAGAAAGAGAAAAGAGAAAAGAAAAGAGAGAAAGAGAGAGGTCCCTACTGAGCCCATGTGCAAGAACCACAACCAAAAGTGTGTATAACTCACTCACACCTGCAAACACCATGGCTGCAGGGGTGTGTCTAAGGGGCTGTGCAGCCCCTTGGAACCCCCCAAACAAGCTTGTTCAACCATCATCACAACAATGCAACAACCAATGAGAGAGAGGGGAGAAGAGCTTATTTCAAAGATATATATATATATATATATATATATATATATATATATATATATATATATAATGGCAGTTTTGACACTGATACTAAGCTCACAGTTCACTCTTTTTGTTTTGCTTTGGTTTCTGGTCCAACCCACGGTACCCAGGACTTACTTAGAGGTCATTCCTGAAGGGCTCCAGAGACCCATGGGGTTGTCAGTAATCAAACCCAGGTTGGTTGAGTGCATAGCAAGAACCCTCCTTGAAGAGCAGCTCTCCAGCCATGACATTCATGCTTTTTCTTTTTCTTTTTTCTTTTTTTTATTTTTTGCGGAGGGGCATACAATGCGGCACTCAGAGATTACTTCTGGCTCTGAGCTCAGAAATTGTTCCTGGCAGGCTCAGGGGCCATATGGGATGCTGGGGATCAAACCAGGGTCCATCCCCAGTCTGTCACATGCAAGACAAAACACCCTACTGCTGAGCTATTGCTCTGGCCTCACATTCATGCCTTTTTTTTTTTTTTTTTGGTGGGGGGGCCACATCCAGTGGCACTCAGGGGTTACTCCTGGCTATGCTCTCAGAAATCGCTCCTGACTTGGGGGATTGAACCGAGGTCCGTCCTGTGTCAGCCGCATGCAAGGCAAATGCCCTACCACTGTGCCATTGCTCTGGACCCACTCTTATGCTTTTTTAATGGCGTAGCTGAGAGCAGCACACACTGCATACCACTCACCACTCTCCGATGCTAGAATGTTTCCATGTCTCAGAAAATGAGACCCGGGGCTAGAGCAATAGCACAGTCATAAGGCATTTGTCTTGTGCATGGCCAATCCCAGAAGGACTCTGGTTCAATTCCCAGAATTCCATATGGTCCCCCAAACCTGCCAAGAGCAATTTCTTTTTTTTTCTTTTCTTTTTTCTTTTTTTTTTGGTTTTTTTTCGGGCCACACCCGTTTGATGCTCAGGGGTTACTCCTGGCTAAGCACTCAGAAATTGCCCCTGGCTTGGGGGGACCATATGGAATGCCGGGGGATCGAACCGCGGTCCTTCCTTGGCTAGCGCTTGCAAAGCAGACACCTTACCTCTAGTGCCACCTCGCCGGCCCCCAAGAGTGATTTCTGAGAGCAGAGCCAGGAGTAACCCCTGAGCACCACTGGGTATGACCCAAAAAGAAAAAAAAAGAAAAGTAAAGAAAATGAAAATGAGACCCACACGTAGGTGTCCTCCAGCCCTGCTTGCTGCACTCCATCCTGTGGTCCTGAGTCCGGGGTCACTCCAAACAGTCCATGCAAATATTTTGTTTTGTTTTGTTTTTGTTTTTGGGTCACACTCAGCAGCACTCAGGAGTTACTCCTGGCTCTATGCTCAGAAATTGCACCTGGCAGGCTCAGGGGACCATATGGGATGCCAGGATTCGAACCACCGTCCTTCTGCATGCAAGGCAAACACCTTACCTCCATGCTATCTCTCTGGCCCCAGTCCATGCAAATATGATGGAACTGTGTATGCCTACTTGTTCCTGCCCCCATCTCACCCCATCTCAGGCTTGTGATTCACACAGGGGCAGGTGCTGGCCTGTCCTTCCATTTTTATGGTCCAAATAACATCTGATCTTATATGTGAACAGATCCCTTTTATGTTTGTTTGTTTTGGGGCTACATCCAGCGGCACTAGGAGTTACTCCTGGCTTTGTGCTCAGATATCACTCCTGGCAGGCTTAGGGGACCATATGGGATGCTAAAAATCGAACCCAGTCGTCCTGGGTTGACTGTATGCAAGGCAAATGCCCTACCGCAGTGCTATTGCTCCGGCCCTGAGGTCTCTTTTATATCATTTCCTGGTCACTTGTTTCTACCTGGTTGTTGCTATTCTGACAACTCAGCCTTCACATTTTACAGATGAGGAAACTGAGCCTGGATGAGATAGGAGTCCAGTGCTCTCTGAATGCCCACCTCTCTTCGTGTGACCCCTCACCCCTAAAAACTGAACATGGCAAAGATCCGCCTATTAGGACAGGGGGACCAACCTTAGCAGCAGCTTATGAACTAAATTGCCTGCTTCCTGTTGACATTTTGCTTCAGGGTCAGGAAGGCCTGGCCACAGCTTCCCCCATGGATGGGAAAATGTCTCCTTAGTTCAGATCTAGACTCCCACTCCCTCTTCTCTGCACCCACCCCACAGGCTGGGCCCTAGCCCCACTCCAGGCCACTCTCCCCTTTTAGGAATCAAAGTGGATTTGCCCAGCCTTAGGCCAGGTCTTCCCAGGCCATGCTTCTGGGTATCCAGCACCTCCCAATTCATTCACACTGTGAGTCACTCCCAAGCCTGGAGTCTGTATATTCCCAGGGCCCTCACCTCATCTTCAATCCCAGCACAGCCTTTCCTGCTCCAGGGCCTTGGTACTGGCTTTCCTAGCAGCCCACGGGGGTCCTTTCCCCACAGCTCTGTGTCCCACTTTTTTCTTTCTTTCTTCTTCTTCTTCTTTCTTTCTTTCTTTCTTTCTTTCTTTCTTTCTTTCTTTCTTTCTTTCTTTCTTTCTTTCTTTCTTTCTTTCTTTCTTTCTTTCTTTCTTTCTTTCTCTCTTTCTTTCTTTCTTCCTTCCTTCCTTCCTTCCTTCCTTCCTTCCTTCCTTCCTTCCTTCCGTCCTTCCTTCCTTTCTTTCTTTCTTTCTTTCTTTCTTTCTTTTCTCTCTCTCTTTCTCTCTCTCCCTCTCTCCCTCCCTCCTTCCTTCTTTTTGTTTTTTTGTTTTTGGGTCACGCCCGGCAGCACTCAGGGGTTACTCCTGGCTGTATGCTCAGAAATTGCCCCTGGCAGGCTCAGGGGACCATATGGGTTGCCGGAATTCAAGCCACCACCCTTCTGAATGCAAGGCAAATGCCCTACCTCTAAGCTACATCTCCTACCCTTCTTTCTTTCTTTTTTCTTTCTCTTCTTTCTTTTCTTTCTCCTTCCTTCCTTCCTTCCTTCGTTTGTCACACCAATGATGCTCAGGGGTTGGTTACTCTTGGCTATGCACTCAGAAATCTCTCCTGGCTTGGGGGACCATATGGGAAGCCGAGGATCAAACTCAGATCCATCCTGGATCAGCCACGTGCAAGGCAAACGCCCTACCACTATGCTATCACACTGGCCCAATGACCCCACTTTCTTTCCTAGACCAAAATTCTGCCTTAACTCAGTGGCCTTCCTTGGCTGTCCATGTATGACAGGTCCCCATCTTCTCCTAAATGTGTCTTTTTTTTTGGGGGGGTCGTACCTGGCTGTGCTTAGGGTTTTTGGTTTTTTGTTTTGTTTGTTTGCTTGTTTTTGGGCCACACCCGGCGGTGCTCAGAGGTTACTCCTGGCTGTCGGCTCAGAAATAGTTCCTGGCAGGCACGGGGGACCATATTGGACACCGGGATTCGAACCAACCACCTTAGGTCCTGGATCGGCTACTTGCAAGGCAAACACCTCTGTGCTTAGGGTTTAATACCAGCTCTGCACTCAGGAATTATTCTGGAATCACTCCTGATCAGTTCTGGGAATCATATGGGATACCGAGAGATCAAACCCAGCTTGGCCGAATGCAAGGCAAAGGCCTTCCCTGCTGTGCTATGGCTCCAGCCCCTGGTAGATGCGCTTTTTTATCTTCCATTCTGCCCCAGTGGCCAGATTCCCGCCGATATATGCTTGTTTGTTGTCCAGTTGCATATTCAGTCTCTGTGCCCAGAACACCAGAGCACCCAAGCCGCGTCCTAGAGTCTGTACAGACAAAGCTCCACTGCAGCCAGGAGCAGGTGGGTGGTGGATGGGCCACCCTTCTGGGAATCACGTCTAACCGGTTGCTCTCACTGCTCCATCCCTGGGCCCATCAGTTCGTAAAATCGCAATAACCACTGCAGGTGGGTTTTTCTAGAGCGTTGCCTGTGCCCAAGGCTTTAGAAACAGGATTTGTCAGAGTACCACGCCTGTACTGTTCCAAGTAGACACTTGGAACCTGAGAGTTAGGGATATTGATGAGAGGGCTGGCCTAACTGCAAGAGGCGGGTGGTTCCTGAACCCCTGAACCATCCTCTTCAGCTTGCCCTCTGGAGAACTAAGAAAACAGTCCCCAAAAGCGCTCAGGACATGCTCAGGACGCTGCGATCATAGACCGGGTGCTCCCACCGCTCTTTAACCTCGGCTGCATCTTTGGTCCCCTGTGACCCCGCCTTGACTTATGGGGACTGAGGGACCCATCACACCGCATTGCTGAACTCCCGGGGCCGGGCGCGCGGCTTTGTCCCTGCAGGGCTGCGCCGGGGCCTGGCTGAGCCTCAGAGAGACTTTGCACTGGGCTTGGTGACAGGACAGGACGGGGAGGCGTGTGTGCTAGTGTGACCAGGAAAATCTTTCTCATCTTTCCTCCCAGGGGGTGCTGAGGAAAGGGTGGGGTGGGGATGCTCAGATGTCACCTGGCAACCCCCTTCACACTCCAGCACCGCAGAGCGACCCCCGGGGTCTCGAACCCCTTCCTCCATCCCTCCCAAGCACTTTCCAAGGGTTGCAAAGACCCTCACCCCACGGGGATCCTGGCCCGCCTCCCCTGCCCCTGTCACATTTGACAGCTTGAGCGGAATAATCCTTTTTTGGGGGGACCCGCCAGCCCCTGCCCGTCCAGACGCGGCGGCGGCAGCTGAGGGCTCAGCTTCCATCTATTGTTGGGGTTCGCCCGGGACCCCCTGCCACTCGCCCTTTGTCGGCCGCTGGACCAGCTGCGCCACCGCTGCCCACGTCCCACCCGTGCCACGCGCCCCCCGGGCCGCGCCAAGGCAGCTTTTACGCACCGGGAAGGAAGGGGCCGCCTCGCCCGGTGCCCGCTCGGTGGCCGTGGCCAGCGGCGCCCGCCTTTGTCTGCCTCCTTTGTCTGCCTGCCCCGCGCCCTGGAGCCCGCGGCGGTGCGGCCTCTGGGGAGCGGGCCCCGAGCGCAGAGCGCAGCTGGCCAGGGCGCACGGGCCAGGAGCGCCAGGGGCGCACAGGGGAGAGGCGGAGTTGGGGTGAATGGGGGGAGGCGGCCCTATCTCTATCCGTGGGGGTCCCCCCATCCCCAGATCCCGCCTCCGCCCCCTTTTTCCCGCCCCCCGCCTGGTCCCCGCCCGCCTACCCACCCGGCTCCGCCTGGTCACATCTCTCCATCGCCCGCGCATCATCCCATCCCGCCTCGCCTCTCCTGCCCTCGGCTGCGCGCTCGGGTCTCGTTGGCCCCAACAGGTAAGGCCTGGCCTGGGCCCGCCCTCCGACTCACCTGGCTGTGTCTGGGCTCTGGGATAAAAGGTGGGAGATCTGGCGCGCATGGCACCGGGGCGCACCCGGCTCCGCCTGCTGCCCGCACACAGAGCCGTCGGTCCGCCGCTCCCTCGGCTCCTCCTGGCCGGACACTCACTTTTCCACGCGCGCTCGCGCTCCTCGTGACCTTGGGGACTCGATTTCTCTTTGTGCCAAAGAGTCTCCGCGTGGTCTTTTGGACCCGGGACCCGGGACCCCCCCACCCACCCAAGCAGTTGCTTTTCAATGCTTCCAAGCTGCCCCTTCTTGACCTTTGGCTTCTGTGCAGCCGCTAGAAAGGGTTGGGGATATGTTGGGTGTGTTGGGGAAACCACCTGGAGTGCCCCTCCACTCCCTGAGCTCTCGCCTGAAGGAGGTTAGTGGGGTCCCCGACGGCATGGACCGCTCTCCCAGCTTGAGGTTTCCCGCCAAGGCTTCTCACCTTCCTACCCAGGGTCGGGGGGCTTCTAGTGTGTCCCTCTATTCTCTGTCCCCATCCAGTGTGAGAACTTATAGTGTCCTGGTACTGACGTCTCTGGGCCTCTGGGGCCAGACCCTCCGAGACTGGGACAAAGAAGGGCTCTTCTTGGAGCCTCAGTGTCCCCCCTTCCTTGCATCAGACATGGCACCCAGATGGATAGCGGCCACTAAAGAGGCTGCTGGACCAGGAGGAGGCTGGAACACCTTGGCCAGGAGATTCGGACTCAGCGACACAGCACAGAGACGAACTTGTCCCTTGCCCACACACACACACACACACACACACACACACACACACACACACACACACACACACACACAGCTTGTTTCCCAAATTGCTTTTTTTAGAAGTCAGCATAAAAGGGTCTCTGCTTTGGGACTGAGATCAGAACAGCGTCCGGGCTCCACCAGTAGCTGGTCATTAGCACTGGGGCATCCCTGCTGGCATTTCCAGTTCTGAGCCTCTGTCAGATTTCTTTCTTCTTTTTTTAATCAACTAAAATATTTATTTTGTTACTTTTTAGGGTTTGGGTCACACCTGGCAGTACTCAAGGGCTTGGTCCTGAGCACACTTGGCTTGGTGCCTATGGTCACTCCTGGTGATGTCCAGGGAGGGAATGGAGCCTCCCCTGCACAAAGCCTGTGCTCAGTTCACAGAGGCATCATTGCTCCAGCCCAGATTCTTTCTCATGGCTCTTTCACCAGCCACTTCCTCCAAGGAAGCGTCTGTGAGTCTCCAGACCTGCCGTGTTGTCACCCAAATGCAGACAGACCCTCATTTTCAACATCTGAGTGGCGATTCCCATTCCCAGGGGGGCTCCATGGGTTGGCAGGAGCAGCCTGGAAAGAGGAAGAAGCCTTCCAGAAGGCAAATCCTGCTTCCCCTGGCTGAGTTTTTGTTTCAGTCACAGCAGGGCTGGCAGCTCGTGCCTTTCTCTGTTCAGAGGCAAGGATGGGACTGGGAGTGTACGAGTATATGTGCTCGCACGCACACTCACACATACTCACACACTCACATACTCACCTATGCACACACAAGCACACACTTACATTCACACAGGGACACACATGCACTCAACAGAACACGCACTCACATGCATAAACAGATGTACTCACATTTGTATACTCGGACACACACATATACTCACACACTCAGCATACACTCACCCATGAACACATTCACATGGCATACATGGATGCACTGTTACAGGTCAGCTAGCTTCAGGCTCATGATCCTAGCTGGTAGTTCAGTCCTGTTGGAGCAACCAGAACCTTCCAGAACCTTTCAGTGCCTTCTCTAGTCCCCTTAGAAAAGCCCTCTTAACATTCCAGTGACCCTAGGGCTGGAACTTGCCCCTGGTCCACATGACCACTGTGGCATCCTCTTTGTCTTCAGTCCACCTCTCCAGCCCCCAAACCCTCACAGTGGTTCCCCAATCAACAAGTAACCTACTGAACTGCCCTGCAGCCTGGGCCATCAAAATCTCTTCTGCAAGATAATGGTAGCCAGGGAGATGCCAGGCTGGCTTAGACCTGTTCTGCCCCCCCTACCTCCCATGGATGCCACTGCGCACCCCACCCAGAAGAGGACAGACAGACAGATGCATCTCCGTTTCTCCCTCTGTGGGGATACACCTTGGCCACTATAACCCACAGTCATGGTGTTTAACAGAAGCACGGGATGGTCAGAGAGAGACAGTGGCACAGAATCCTGTGAGGGTGGACCTGTCTGCTTTGAGGTGCAGAAATATCTGATGGAGCTGCTGGAAACTAGAAATGCAGGGAGGCTGAGGGGGGCACAGCCCAGGATTTTGGGGTTCTTATAGACCAGGAGCACCCCATAGGTTTGAGGTCTTACCACCCTCATGGGCTCATCTTCATCGCCTTGCACCTATCTATGCTGCATGGGTCCATTCAAACCTAGAAGCCCTCTTCTTATCACATGCATCCATACTCACACATCCATGTACACACATGTGCCCATGCTTACACACATGTATGCATGCACCAACTTTCTACTGTCCTTTTGCTCCACTTAATCCATTTTCAAAAAGGGGGAGTAGGCCACCGGTGTGGGGGGAATCATTCTCCACCAAGGACAGCAGGAATCGGGCCCGGGAAACCAGGAATTACTCAGATCCCATAAAGGACTGGCTTTGGAGGTGGGTCCCACCCATGGGTGCAGGACTGCTTCCTGCATTCTCCAGTTGCAGAATGCTGGGTGATGAAGAGGGGCCCAAGGGAACCTCAACTCCCTGGGCTCCAAGTTAAAGCATTTCTGCTTCAGCTCGAGCTCTCTGTGTGCTAAGGAGCCAAGGTGGGGTGTGGCACAAATGCCCCCAGAGATACTGAAGCTTTGGACTTTCCTGGAGCACAGAGCTCTGTCCCATGTCCATGTGAGCTCTAGTGCAAGGCAGCTGAGGTCTACAAAATGGAGACACAGGAGGGGCAGGGGGAACTTTGCTTCATGACCACATGGGACAGTGTTTGTGATCAGGGTACACACCCTAGCTTTAAAAGGCAGAATCCAGCCTTGAGTGCCCAGAGGTGCCTGGAGGGAGGGGCACTAAATGACCCAGGAGCCCAATGTCCCCCAGACCCATTTCCCAGGAGCCAGATGTGAGTCGTCTGCTAGTCGCAACATCACAGGTTTCCAGAAAGCCCAAGCTAACCTAGTGTCCCCAAGGCCCTCAGAGGCCCCTTCATGCCCAGGGACCAAGATGAAGTCAGGCTGTCCCCAAGGGGGTCAATTCAGGATTTGAACTGTGGGGAGGACCGGGCAGAAGCCCTCCTGCCCAGCCCAGCCCAGCCCCTCTCTGGACTCTCCTGGAAAGACAGAGATGCCCCCAAGAATTCTCTGTTGGATTTGGGGTCTCAGTGAGATTTCCCGGCCAGGCAGAGTCCCTAGGATAGCGAGGCATTGGGCGCAGGGCTGGGGGCGCTCTCGATGTTTTGTTCAATCAGCTACTCTTCTCTTCCCTTTGTTTCCGTCATGTTGGGGGTCTCAGTTGCCTCTCATGCACCCTTGGTTTGTTGCTTGTTGTGGCCCTAGGGATCCCTACAGCACTGGCAGGTGTGGCCGGATATGGTTGTTAAGTCTCATCGAGGAAGGGGAAGGGGGCACTTCATTCATCTTTTGTTGTTTTGCTTTGTTTTGTTCTCAGGACTGACTCCTAGCTCTGCTCTGTGCTTGGGGAGCTTAGGGATTACTCCTGACAGGGCTCAGTGTGAACCCCATGCGGTGCTGGGGATGGAACCAGGGTCACATGCATGCAAAACAAGCACCCTCCCTGCTGTACTATCACTCTGGCCCCCAAGAAGAGGCTTTTATAGGACAAGAGAGTGGGGGGCCGGATGGGAGACAGATGGTAGGGCCTGGAATAATCAATAAATTCACTCCAGGGAGGGAAGATGCCTCGAGACAGACTTGGGGTCTTTTCAGACTTTTCTGCTGAAACGTCCGCCTTCAGGGTCATGGGCTTGATGTCTGCACGATCCCTTCTCACTTATGTGTTCTGGTTTCTGAGCCTGAATTCAGGTCTTTATTGAAGGGTTGATGTGTGCTGGTTTCATGACTTCATGATCCCCAAACCCTTAGCCTTCATCCCCCAAGACACCAGATTCCCAAATGCAAAGTGGCTGTGGGAGAGGGGCTCTAGGGTCCAGGACACCTCTCTTGGGGACCACCTGCCTTTGTCTGCCTTTGAGCTGCTCAGTCCCATACCAGCACCTGAGGGGCTTGAAAAGAATCCCCAATGTACCCTGGTCATTTTCATTTTCTTCTTCCAGGTCCAAAGCTGGGAGTTCCTTCAGGGAAGTAGGGGACCCCATGTGTGGTTGTGTGTGTGCTCCAAGTGGAGGGTGCAGAAGTGAAGATGGGGGGGCCGGAGAGATAGCATGGAGGTAGAGTGTTTGCCTTGCATGCAGAAGCTTGGTGGTTCAAATCCCGGCATCCCATATGGTCCCCCAAGCCTGCCAGGAGCGATTTCTGAGCTTAGAGCCAGGAGTAATTCCTGAGCGCTGCCGGGTGTGGTCCAAAAACCAATAAGAAAAAGAAGTGAAGATGGAACCCCGATTCCACACTGCTCCACTTCAGGGTGGAGACCAATCAGTGGGTTGGTCCGAGTGGCTCATTCTGGAGTGGGGGACCCAGTGTCCAGGCCGGGGTTGGTCCCTGTGTGTCCTGACAGCTAGGCATTAGGGTGGTTTCTGATTTATCCCCGTCTAGAGGGTCGGGGTGCAGACCCAGGACCTGTGAGGTGTGATCTGGTTTCAGAACCAAACAGCAAGCTCTGACCTGGCCATATGGGGGTCACACTTCCTGCCGGCTGGGTCCTGGGCTGCTCAGTGCTGGGTACTCTGCTAATGAGTTCTGGAGTGCAGAGATCCATGTCTTGGCAGCCTGTCTGCCGAGTGGCTTTGTGCCAGGCTGGCATCTCAGCTGCGGGGCTGTGCCAAGATCCACGCACACAAATGCCGTGGGCAGGCTGGAGGGTAAATCAGTGCCAGGATCCCCCCAGAATCGTGGCCCCGTATGCACATGGTTGCCCAAACCTCCCAGCCCCCACAAGTCCTGGGAAGCCTCCATGTGCTCATCCTTTTCCCATGTTTGCTATGTCCTTCACCTGGGGTGGGGGAAATGACAGGAATGGAGCCCCTGCCTCTCTGGTGTGGGACTTCTAGGAGGTGGCAGTGAGGCACAGAATGGACACACCTCCCACTCCCAGAATGAATGCAGGGCTTCTGGGAGGGGCAGCTCTGGGCAGGATTGGGGGACAGTGGGGAGCCCAGAACAGTGGCTGAACCAGGTAGAGGAAAGTGCTTGCCCAAGGAGAGGGCAGGAAAATGGGGGACTTGGATGAGAGGCTGAACACTGCCAGCTCAGACCCTCTGGAGAGATTTTGGGTAGGTAATGGGGACTGTGTCTCTGTGCCTTGACAAGGCTCAGCTGGGAGGTGGGGGGACTCAGCTGGGCCAGGCTGCATAGATGTCAGCACTGGGAAATAGGGGTGCAGAATCCGGAAGGGGGTTTCTCAGGACTCATTGCTGGGGCAAGGGGAGTGATGGGAACTTGGGGCACTTGGAAGAAGCGGAAGGCGGTGGCCACAGCATCCCCTGGGTCCAGGATGAGCATTGCAGGGGCTGCCTGGGGCCAGGCTGGGAAGGCGCTGGGGTTCAGGGATTTCTCCTGGCTCTGTGCTCAGGGATTATTCCTGGCTCGGGGCCTGGGACTCACTCCAACTCGGGGCTCATTCCTGGCCTCGTGCCCTAAGCCCCTTTTCCCTGTGTGTCTCATCCCCAGACTCATGAGCCTCGGGACCCTCAAGAAGACCAGGTTTTGGGTTCATCCCCTGGATGTCAGAGTGCAGAGGTCCCCAGGGACTTCACTTCTGGTGTGGCAGGGGTGCCCTGAGGGTGGAACCACTTCCCTGCACCTCAGGAGTCGGGTTGGCCCTTACAGCCCCTCAGGTGGGCACCTCAGGTCTCAGAGAAAACAAAGGAGGCAGGAGACCCCAAAGCTGGGGCAGAGCTGAGGCCGTCCTGGGTTAGCCTTGAGCAGAGGTCTGAGTGACAGGATGCTGCTGCTGCTAGTGGGGTGACTGACAAGTGACTGACGGATGACTGACAGGGTGAGGCACCTTTGAGCTGTGGGGCTGAAGGGGAGAGTGAGGGGGAGAGGAGATGGAGTGCAGAGGGTCCAAGGGGAAGGATGAGGAAGGTAAATAAGAAGGAAGAGGGGCTGGAGAGATAGCATGGAGGTAAGGCATTTGCCTTGCATGCATAAGATCGGTGGTTCGAATCCCAGCATTCCATATGGTCCCCCAAGCCTGCCAGAAGCCATTTCTGAGTGTAGAACCAGGAGTAATCCCTGAGCGCTGCTGGGTGTGACCCCCCCAAAAAGAAAGAATTTTCTTGAGGAGCAGGAGAGATAGCATGGAAGTAGATAGAGCGTTTGCCTTGCATGCAGAAGGACGGTGGTTCAAATCCCGGCATCCCATTGGTCCCTCAAGCCTGCCAGGAGTGATTTCTGAGCACAGAGTCAGGAGTAACCCCTCAGCACTGCTGGGTGTGACCCCCCAAAAAAAACATAAAACAAAAAAAAAAGAAGAAGAAGGAGAGAAGGGGTAGGGAGGGGGAGGAAGGGGAGGAGAGGAAAAGGGGGAAGAGGGGAAGAGAGGGAGGTGCAGGAAGAGAGAGGGAGGGAAAAGGTGCTGACAGCCCTCCTCCCCCAGCTTCCTTCCATTCACAGAAATCTCTCAACCCCTTGGTTGCACGCGTCACCCAGGACATGCTTCTGTCTGTCTGGTTCTAGGATTCTGTCTAGCTGGGCACTAGAATGTGTCTGCACTTGCACAGACGAGGTTTGGGTGTTGGGAGGAAACCTGGGCAGGTCCAGAGCCATTAACCCCCAGACTTCAAGTCCAGTGCTGGATGCCCCGTGGCCAATCCCACCTCCCATGCAGAATCTGAAGGTCTTGGGGGGCACCGAGAGTGGGGGCTCACCCCTGGCTGCTGCTCTGAAATTCCTACAGGTGCCTGGGGAACCAGATGGTCCCCGCAATGGACCCCCATTCTCCTGCTGTCTCCGTTCACAATGCCTGTTCTCTTGCAGGAAGGATCTCATGGCCCTGCCCGGTCCTGCTGCTCACTTTCTGCTTCTCACCCTGATGGTGCTTCCAGAGCTGAGCCCTGCCGGCTCCTTGGGACCTGGGATCCCTGCTCGGAATCTCCCCAAGAACCATATCAACCCGCCTAGCCCAGCACTGTGGACGCCACCGGCTGGCCACCACCACAGGAGGGGCCTGGGCAAGAAGGAGCGGGTTCCAGGCCGACCAGGCCGGGTCCACAATGGAGCTCTTGTCACCACCACCACTACCAGGCAGGCCTCTAGGCTCCCAGTGGCAGGAGAGCGGTTGCCTGGGCAGAGTCCCCCTCGCCTACTGCAGGAGAAGGACTTATTCCTGAACTTGGCCTTGCCCTACCCGGAGAAGGACAACCGGTCTCCAGGGCCAAAGAAGGCCAGGAAACACGGCAGAGAGCACAAGAGACGCAGGGAGAGGTTGAGACTGCACCGAGGTAGCTGAAGGGCTGCGGGGAACAGGGTGGTTGAGGGGCTCAGACCCTAATGGTCATGAGGTCACCAGTGCACCCCTCTGGTTCAACTTTGAGGTCTTGGAGGGTGGTGGATATGGGGCCAGCAGGGGGAGACAAGGGGAGGCAAGAGGCTGGGCTGGAGCAGGAGAGGGAGAAATCTAGGTCCAAAGACACTTAGCAGCAGGACCCTGATCAGGCCCATTTGAGCAGGCCACGCCCAGTGACTTAGGCCACGCCCAGGCCACGCCCTGTCCCCCTTGATCTTGAGTTTCTCCCTGGCTCGGGGTCCCCACCTGTATTCAGGGGGAGATACAGGTAGGAGACAGCACATTAAAGCCCCTCTTACCTACCGTGTCTCAGGCCTGGCACAGGGCCCCAGCTCTCTGATGCAGAAGGCTCCCTTCTCAGATGATGGGGTGACCGATGCCACCATGGAGGACTCGTCCACCAGCTTGGCCCCCACTATCCTCTACCTGACCACCCTGGGAGCCACCCCTGCCACCGAGGAGTCTCTGGTGCTGCCCAGCACAGCCCTGTGGCCGCAGGTAAGGGGGGAACCAGACAGTCAGGGGCTGGGGGGAGTCTTGCCTGCCATAGTGCGTGCCCTGGCCATTTTCAGGGAGCCAGGTTCGGGGGACAGTGGCCACTGAAATGGGGTGGGGTTGGCCTGCATTTGGGGAGGTCCTGCTGCACCCTGCTCTGTGCACAGCTCCAATGATGAGGCAGCTGTGTGTATGTCATGTTTAGATTTAGGGTCACAACCTGTAGTGATCAGGGGCCACTGCTGATGGGGCTTGGGGGACCATATGGTGGGGCTGGGCATCAAAGTGGGGTCACCTGCATGCAAGGTACTATCTCCTAAGTCCAACAATCTCATCTTTAAAACATGACCAAGTATTAGCTAAACCTATTTTGTTGTTTTGTTTTTAGTTTTTGGGCCACATCTCGTGGGGCTTAGGGCTTACTCCTGGCTCTGAGCTCAGGGATCATTCCTGGAGGTGCTCAGGGTTTGATATATGGGATGCCAGGGATTGAACCCATGTTGACTGCATACAAGGCAAATGCCCTCCCCGATGTGCTACCGCTATGGCCCCCTTAGCTGCATCTTTAAAACCTGCTTGCTTCAGACCTAAAAAACTATCTGGGTCAGGCGTCAGGGTACCATCTTCTATCCCTGGTACCACAGGGCCAGAATAGCACCGTTAGGGCTCAGGGTTGTCAGGCGTGTCCCCCGTCTGGCCGTTGAGCACCTGTTGTGAGTCCTTACCTTTCCCCCCAAAATGTCAGGAGGAGAGAGATCAAAGGAAACAGGTAATTGTGCAAAGACTGTTATCATTGGTGATCTTATTTATTGATTTTTTTTATTTGGGGGGGGGCAGACACAACTGTGCTGAGGCCTTTCTCCTGGCTCTTCCTCCTGGCTCTGTACTCAGGAATGACTCCTGGCTGCACTGGGGAACCATATGATATGCTAAGGATTGAACCCAGATTCTGCCCACTGTACTATAGAGCTCCAGCAAGGGTCATTTTTTATTTGATTTTATTTTGGGGGGGGCCACACCTGGCGGCATTCAGGGTTTACTCCTGTCTCTGCACTCAGAAATCACTCCTGGCAGGCTATCAGGTGTTAGAGATCGAACATGGGTTCATCCTGAGTCGTCCACTGTGCTTTCACTCCAGCTCTTGATTTTGTTTTTGTTGGTGGTGGTTTGGGGTCATACCCAGTGATACACAAGGGTTACTCCTGACTGTATACTCAAGAATTACTCCTGGCAAGTCTGGGAACCATATGGGATGCCAGGAATGGAACCCTAATCAGTCACATGCCAGGCAAGAGCCCTTCCTGCTGTGACTTAGATCTGCTAAAACTTACTTCACAGTGAGCCGTGCAATCAATAAAATGCCCATTTAGAGAGATCAAGCATTTTGGGAAAGTGAGAACATAGGTGAGTAGTGCCAGGGATCAAAGCAGACCCCAGTGTCCTACAGAACCATCCCTTGGTCCCCAAATAAAGCTTTTCTACTGGGCTGGAGAGATAGCATGGAGGTAGGGCATTTGCCTTGCATGCAGAAGGACAGTGGTTCGATTCCTGGTATCCCATATGGTCCCCGAGCTGCCAGGAGCAATTTCTGAGCTTAGAGCCATGAGTAACTTATGAGTGCTGCCGGGTGTGATTTCCCCCCCAAAAAAAAGGGGGGCAGAGACTTAGCACAGCAACATGGCATTTGCCTTGCGAGTGGCCCACCCAGGACTGACCCTGGTTCGAATCCCAGCTTCCCATATGGTCCCCCAAGCCTGCCAGGGACGATTTCTGAAGAAGAAAAAAAAAAAGCTTTTTTAAAAGCAGCAGGAAATTGAGCTCATTATATGTGGGTCCAGCACCTGATAGGTTCTTCTGGGAGAAACCCTGGATTCTGTGAGGTGCCTGAAGTCCAGTGAGGGTCAGCCTAAAAGGTTCCGGTACTGGGCCGGAGAGATAGCACAGCAGTAAGGTGTTTGCCTTGCATGCAGAAGGACAGTAGTTCAAATCCTGGCATCCCATATGGTCCCCTGAGCCTGCTAGGAGCGATTTTTTTTTTTGGGGGGGGTCACACCCGACAGCACTCAGGGGTTACTCCTGGCTCCTTGCTCAGAAATTGCTCCTGGCAGGCATGGGGGACCATATGGGATGTCGGTATTCGAGCCACCTTTGCATGCAGGCAAACACCTTACCTCCATGCTATCTCTCCAGCCCAGGAGCAATTTCTGAGCACAGAGCCAGGAGTAGCCCCTGAGTGCTGCTGAGTGTGACCAAAAAAAAATGTTTGGGGCTGGTGAGATAGCATGGAGGTAAGGCATTTGCCTTGCATGCAGGAAGACGGTGGTTCAAATCCAGACATCCCATATGGTCCCCCGGGCCTGCCTGGAACGATTTCTGAGCATAGAGCCAGGAGTAACTCCTGAGTGCTGCCAGATGTGACCCAAAAACCAAACAAACAAACCAAAAAAAAAGGTTCCGGTGCTGTCTATGACTTGCTGTGGCAGGTGCCCCGGGGGAGGGGGCAGGGTCTGAGTGCCTGAAAGCTGATCCTTCCGCAGCAGGAGGACTGCAGCTTCTAGGTCCCTGCTCTGGCCTGGGCAGCCTAGGGGGATGGGGGCCCCCAGGTTCTGCTCCCAGGGTCTGCTGGCTCCTGGTATCACCCCCCCATAGAGGCCTTTGGGCCTTTCCAGTTGCTCTGCTGACCTCTGGGGAGTTCTCTTTGCTCTCTGGCTCTTAGGCCTCCCATTTTGGGGAGATCTTTTCAAGAAAACCCTGGACATCCCTTTGGCCAATCTTGCCCCAGGTCAGCAGTTTGGTGTAAGGGCCTGAGTCTGCGGTGCTAGATCTGAGGTCAGCCTGGTACCACTGGGTGTCTATCGTCACTTATGGGAGCCCCAATTTCCTCCCTCTTCCCAACAACAGGTCCAACCCCGACCCGAGGGGGAGGTGATGCCCACGCTGGACATGGCCCTGTTTGACTGGACTGACTACGAAGATCTGAAGCTTCAGGCCTGGCCACCTGCAAGGAGGAGAGGTGGGGTCCCCCATTCTGACCGTAGACCTGGGTCCTCAGCTTCCCCCACTGGGTGCCTTTTGGACTCACACTTGTTTAGTTCTGGAGGCCTAGAGTCTAATAGGAAATAACACTGCTGGAGAGAGTTGGTTTGTTCTGGATGCTTCCAGAAGATTCTCCGAGTCTTTGCTCCTTTATTTCATTGAGGGGCTTCCTACAAACCCTTGTATGTCTCCTGCCCCTTCACTGCAGTGGCCCATTTGATGTCCTTATGACCTAGATTCGTACCCCCCTTTGTTGCATGTGTGGTCATGCTGGCATGGTCATTTTCTCTATAGAAGTTCCTAAAATCAAACACTGGGGTACTAGGACCTGCCCAGATGGAGGGCTCCCATCCCAATTGAAAGGTCCTGGGCCCTTCCCATTCAGAGCGAGACAAAAGCAAGCACAGGCTGGGAATAACATGGCTCCTAAGTCCATCTGTCCACACTGGAGTCGTTGACCATGTGCCTTCCTGTCCCCAGAGAGACACCGTGGGAGGCTGTCAGGTAACGAGACATCGGTGGCTGAGGGTGACCTGTGCCACCATCACCAAGACTGTCTGCCAGGTATGCGGGGTCCAGCCACACATCCCATCACAACAGCAGGCAAGGGGGCCTTGGAGGGAGTGGGGTTCCAGCTCTTCAGTCTGGTTGCATTTCAGATAGCGAAAACACCCCAGGACCCCCCAGAACCTCCATTAATCCTCAGTATTCCCTAGCCAGACCCCCAACACCCCCACAGCCAGTGTTTTGATTCTGGCAACAGTCATTGTTTTCATTTTTTTTTTTTTTGGTTTTGGGGTCACACCCAGCAGCGCTCAGGAGTTACTCCTGGCATTATGCTCAGAAATCACCCCTGGAAGGCACAGGGACCATATGGAATGCCAGGATTCAAACCACTGCATGAAAAACAAACACCTTACCTCCATGCTATTTCTCCAGAACCTATTTTCATTTATTTTGAGGAGTTGGGTCACCCCTGGCAGTGTTCAGGGGTAACTCCGGGCTCTGCACACTTGGTGGTGCTCAGGGGACCATAGAGGGTGCCGGGTATCGAAACTGGGTCTGCTGTGTGCAAGGCAAGTGCTCCCACTCGCCATCCTGTTGCTCCCCTGAAATCTCCCCAGAACCTGGCACAGCAGATGGGGTCCATGGCTAGGGGTCCATGGCCAGGGCATAGGCTGTCACCCTGGGGTACATGTTTTTTTCTCAGGTTGGGGGGGGGGCTGCCATTTTGGCTGAGCATGCACACTGCCTGTCCCACAGGGTCCTGCTGTGACCTCCGGGAGCGACATTGTGGCCCCC
Source organism: Suncus etruscus (assembly GCF_024139225.1). NCBI lineage: Eukaryota > Metazoa > Chordata > Mammalia > Eulipotyphla > Soricidae > Suncus > Suncus etruscus. The sequence goes on from NC_064853.1 coordinate 6,821,470, forward strand.
ACAACCGTGGCCTTAACAACAAATGCTTCGATGACTGCATGTGCGCAGAAGGTAGGCTGGCCCGGTACCCTCCATTGCCCCATCTGCCCTTTCTGGGCCAAGGAGCTTCTGCATGGGGGGACATGGGGATGGGGCTCAGCTTCCTGTGTGCAGGGTGGAGGGGCAGAGAGAGGGGCAGGAGGGCCCGTGGGAGCAGCTTTATCTGGTTCCTCTCTCATCTATGTCTCATCCATCCCTGGCTCTGTCTGTCTGTCTCTCTCTCCTCCCTCTTTGTCTCTGTCTTTTTTTTTTTTTTTTTTTTTGGTTTTTGGTTTTTGGGCCATACCCGGCGTTGTTCAGGGGTTACTCCTGGCTGTCTGCTCAGAAATAGCTCCTGGCAGGCACGGGGGACCATATGGGACACCAGGATTCGAACCAACCACCTTTGGTCCTGGATCGGCTGCTTGCAAGGCAATCACCGCTGTGCTATCTCTCCGGGCCCTGTCTCTGTCTCTTTATCTCTGTCTCTCTCTTGCTCTGGAAGCCGAAGTGAGATGGGAGAGTTGGGGCCTCTCTAACCAAGCTCAAAGCTGAGGTGAGGGGCCGGCACGATAGCGCAATGGTAGGGCATTTGCCTTGCATGAGGCTGACCCAGGACGGACCTGGGTTCGATCCCAGGCATCCCATATGGTCCCCCAAGCCAGGAGCAATTTCTGAGTGCAAAACCAGGAGTAACCCCTGAGTGTCACTGGGTGTGGCCCAAAACAACAACAACAACAACAACAAAAACTGAAGTGAAGCCACAATTTTCTCCTAGGGAGGCACTCTAGAGCAAGGGCAGACTGGGGGATCCACCGGGTACAAGGCCTTTAGCTGGTTCCCTCTCCTCATGGTGAAAGGATCAAGTCATGACACATTGGAGCCTGTCGCCTGCATTTGGGGAGGGAGCTTTGGTCTACTGCCTGATATGCAGAGGTGCAGGGGGAGGTGAAGTGACTTGGCCACACTCACAGGGCAAGGACAGCTGTGTCGGGTGGGTCTATGGAATGCTGAGAAGGTTTGAGATGATACTGAGGCGGTCCGACCAGAGTAATGCCTGCCTGATACCAGTTTCAAAAGCCAGTGTCTGGGGCCAGAGCCATAGCACAGCCGGGATGGCATTTGCCTTGCATGTGACTGACCTGGGTTTGATCCTCAGGACTCCATAGGGTCCCGCCAATCCACAAGGAGGCATTCCTGAGCTCAGAGCCAGGAGAAATCCCTGAGCACTGCTGGTGTGACCCAAGACAAAAACAAATAATAAACAAAACAAAGAAAAAGACAAGCTCCTGGGGCCGGGTAGGTGGCGCTGGAGGTAAGGTGTCTGCCTTGCAAGCGCTAGCCAAGGATCAGGACCGAGGTTCGATCCCCCGGCGTCCCATATGGTCCCCCCAAGCCAGGGGCGATTTCTGAGCACATAGCCAGGAGTAACCCCTGAGCGTCAAACGGGTGTGGCCCAAAAACCAAAAAAAAAAAAAAAAAAAAAAAAAAGACAAGCTCCTGGGGCCGGAGAGATAGCATGGAGGTAAGGCGTTTGCCTTTCATGCAGGAGGTCATCGGTTCGAATCCCGGCGCCCCATATGGTCCCCTGTGCCTGCCAGGAGCAATTTCTGAGCCTGGAGCCAGGAATAACCCCTGAGCACTGCCAGGTGTGACCCAAAAACCAAAAAAAAAAAAAAAAAAAAAAAAAAAGACAAGCTCCTGAATAATGTGTGGCCTCCCCAACCTCTCCCACTCTCAGAGTTGTTTTTGGGACCCTCACCCTGCAATGCTCAGAGGGTCTTCCTGACTCAGCTCATGAGAGAGCACTTCCCTCCCTCCTCCCTTTCCCTTTCTTCCATCTTTCCTTTCCTTATTCCTTCTTTCCTCTTCCTCCTTTCCTTCTTTCTTTCCTCCTTCCCTCCCTCCCTCTCTCTTCCTTCCTCCATTTTATTCCCTCTTTCACTCCTTCCTCCCTTCCTTCACTTCCTTACCTTCCTTCACCTTCCTCCTTCCCTCCCTTCCTTCTTTCCCTTCCTTTCTTCTTCCTTCCTTCATCTTCCTCCTTCCCTCCCATCCTCCCTTTCTCTCTTCCTCCTTCCCTTCCTTTCTTCTTCCTCCCTTCTTTTCTTCACTTTCCTTCCTTCACCTTACTCCCTCCCTTCTTTGCTTCCTTCCTTCTTTCTTTTCCTTCCTTTCTTTTTCTTTCCTTTCTTTCTTATCTGCTTGTCCTTCCTTCACTTCCTTTCCTTCCTTCCTATCTTCACTTTCCTTCTTTCTTCCTTCCTTCTTCCTTCACCTCGCTCCTCCCATCCTTCCTCCCTCTCTTCCCCTTCCCTCATTCCCTTCCATTCTTCCTTCCCTTCCTTCTTGTTCTCTTTCTTCCTTTCTTTTATCTGATTGTCCTTCCTCCCTTCCTTTACTTTCCTTCCTTCTTCCTTCCTTCCTTTACCTTCCTTCCTCCCATCCTCCCATCATCATTTCCTTCCCTTCCTTCTTCCTTCCTTCCCTCCTACCCTCCTTTCTTCCTTCCTTCACTTCCTTTCCGTCCTTCACTTTCCTCCCTTCACTTGCCTCCCTCCATCCCTTCCTTTCTTCCTTCACATTCCTCCCATCCAATTTCTTCCTCCCTTCCTTTCTTCCCTCCTATATTCACTTTCCTTCTTTCTTCCTTCCTTCTTCCTTCACCTCGCTCCTCCCATCCTTCCTCCCTCTCTTCCCCTTCCCTCATTCCCTTCCATTCTTCCTTCCCTTCCTTCTTGTTCTCTTTCTTCCTTTCTTTTATCTGATTGTCCTTCCTCCCTTCCTTTACTTTCCTTCCTTCTTCCTTCCTTCCTTTACCTTCCTTCCTCCCATCCTCCCATCATCATTTCCTTCCCTTCCTTCTTCCTTCCTTCCCTCCTACCCTCCTTTCTTCCTTCCTTCACTTCCTTTCCGTCCTTCACTTTCCTCCCTTCACTTGCCTCCCTCCATCCCTTCCTTTCTTCCTTCACATTCCTCCCATCCAATTTCTTCCTCCCTTCCTTTCTTCCCTCCTATATTCACTTTCCTTCTTTCTTCCTTCCTTCTTCCTTCACCTCGCTCCTCCCATCCTTCCTCCCTCTCTTCCCCTTCCCTCATTCCCTTCCATTCTTCCTTCCCTTCCTTCTTGTTCTCTTTCTTCCTTTCTTTTATCTGATTGTCCTTCCTCCCTTCCTTTACTTTCCTTCCTTCTTCCTTCCTTCCTTTACCTTCCTTCCTCCCATCCTCCCATCATCATTTCCTTCCCTTCCTTCTTCCTTCCTTCCCTCCTACCCTCCTTTCTTCCTTCCTTCACTTCCTTTCCATCCTTCACTTTCCTCCCTTCACTTGCCTCCCTCCATCCCTTCCTTTCTTCCTTCACATTCCTCCCATCCAATTTCTTCCTCCCTTCCTTTCTTCCCTCCTTCCTTCTTTTCTTTCCTCTCTTTCCTTCCTTCCTCCCTCCCTCCCCTCCTTCCTTTTCTTTCTTTCTCCTTCCTTCCTTCACCTTCCTCCCATCCTCTCTCCCTTCCTTCTTTCCTTCCTTCCTCCCCCTCCCTCCCTCCTTTCTCTCCTTTCTTCTTTTCTTTCCTTCTTCCTTCCTTCACCTTCCTCCCATTCTCTCTCCCTTCCTTCCTTCTTCCCTCCCTCCCTTCCCTCCTTCCTTCTTTTCTTTTCTTCTTCCTTCCTTCACCTTCCTTCCTTCCCTCCTTCCTTCTTTTATTTCCTTCTTCCTTCCTTCACCTTCCTCCCATCCTCTCTCCCTTCCTTCCTTCCTTCTTTCTCTCCTTCCTCCCTCCTTCCCTCCCTTTCTTCCCTCCTTCCTTCTTTTCTTTCCTCTCCTTCCTTCCTCCCTCCCTCCCTTCCTTCCCTCCTTTCTTTCCTTTCCTTCTCTCTCCTTCCTTCCTTCCTCCCTCCCTCCCTCCCTCCCTCCCTCCCTCCCTCCCTCCTTCCTTCCTTCCTTCCTTCCTTCCTTCCTTCCTTCCTTCCTTCCTTCCTTCCTTCCTTCCTTCCTTCCTTTCTCTTTCCTCCCTCCTTTCTTTCCTTCCTTTATCTTTTCCTCCCTCCTTTCTTTCCCTCCTTCCTTTCCTCCCACCTTCCCTCCCTGCCTTTCTGGAGCCCACCCTGGCTAGAGAGGGCAGAGAGGCGTTGGTGGGCCTGTCCTGATCCGCCCACCCGACCTTCCCCAGGCCTGCGCTGCTACGCCAAGTTCCACCGGCACCGCAGGGTGACCCGCAGGAAGGGCCGCTGCGTGGAGCCGGACACGGCCGACGGCGACCAGGGCTCCTTCATCAACGTCTAGCGGCGGGCCGCGGCTTGGGCGCCCTCCGCTGTCCGTGCGCGGTTCTGCAGCCGCTGGCTCTGAATTTCCCAGATGGGCAGACTCCAAGGACAGAACAGCCAGCCGGTGTCTCCTTGGTGCCAGCACTAAATCTGACATTACCAATTTCCAGGCAGACTAAATTCGAGACAGACACCACCTCATCTGGTCATCCCTATCGCCTGTCAAGAAGGCATTATCCCCATTTTAAGGCTGAGGAAACTGAGGCACAGCTGATTGATTAAGACTTGTCTGGGATGGGGCTGGAGAGATAGCACAGTGGTAGGGCGTTTGCTCTGCACGCAGTCAAACCAGGATGGACGGCAGTTCGAATCCTGGCATCCCATTAGGTACCCCGAGCCATCCAGGAGTGATTTCTGAGCGAAGAGCCAGGAGGAACCCCTGAACGCTGCCAGATGTGACACAAATACAAACAAACCAACAAACAAAAAAGGACTTGTCTGGAGACTGGAATGGGCACTTGTCTTGCACACGCTGACCCGGGGTCAATCCCCAGCACATTATATGGTCTCCGGAGCATTTCTAGGAATAATTCCTAAGTGCAGTGCCAGGAGAAACCCCTGAGCACTGCCGGGTGTAGCACAAAAACAAAAAGACTTGTCCAGGGTCTCAAAGCCTTAACCAGAGAAGAGACTCCAGGGAGCTGGCTGGACTGCAGGATTCAGTGGATCCTGAGTGCAAACTCAGTCGATCCTGTTGGAGTGATGATTTACTGGGTGCTGGATTCAATTGATCCTGCTGGAAAGTAGCTTCAGTGGATCCTGTTGAAGTGACAATTCAATGGATCCAGCTAGAGTGCAGACTCAGTGGATCCTGGGAGTCTACTGGAGTGATTATCCAATCAATCCGTCTGGAATGGGGCCGGAGAGATGGCACAGCGGCATATTTGCCTTGCAAGCAGCCAATCCAGGACCAAAGGTGGTTGGTTCGAATCCCGGCATCCCATATGGTCCCCCGTGCCTGCCGGAGCTACTTCTGAGCAGATAGCCAGGAGTAACAAAAAACAAAACAAAACAAAACAATCCGTCTGGAATGCAGATGAGTTGATCCTGCTGGAATGTAGTAGCTTCAGTGAATCCTGCTGGAGTGACAATTTGTTCCATCCTTCATGCCCACGAAGCCTTGGGGAGTGCATGCAGCACCCCAGAAGGAAGGCACAGAGCTAGCACCTGAACCTGAGTGGGATGCCTGGCTCCGCGCCTAACTCCTGACTCCACACCCCAGGACTTCCTCCGGGACCTCCCGGTCTTCCTGTGAGCTGAGCCTACCCAGGGCCTCCCTCGCAGTCATCCTTCTTGCCCTTCACAGAGCTCAAGAGCTTCAAAGAATCAGATGAAAATGTACATCAAGCCCCTGCATGTGTGAGGCTCCCCCATGACTTGGGGAGACGGGCAGTGGGCACAGCCCTAGGATTGGCTTTGAGTTGGGGCCTCCTTCTGGAGCTATGGTCTGCTCCTCTAGGAATTCTTCAGTGGCTGGAGTTGGTGACCTTTAAGAATCTAGAGACTGGGCCCGGAGAGATAGCACAGTGGTGTTTGCCTTGCAAGCAGCCGATCCAGGACCAAAGGTGGTTGGTTCGAATCCCGGTGTCCCATATGGTCCCCCGTGCCTGCCAGGAGCTATTTCTGAGCAGACAGCCAGGAGTAACCCCTGAGCACTGCCGGGTGTGGCCCAAAAACAAAACAACAAAAAAGAATCTAGAGACTGGGGCCAGAGTGGTAACACAGCGATAGGACATTTGCCTTGCACGTGGCTGACTCAGGACAGACGGTGGGTTTGATTCCTAGCATCCCATATGGTCCCTCAAGCCAGGAGTGATTTCTGAACACAGAGCCAGGAATAACCCCTGAGTGCTGCCAGATGTGACCCCCCTACCCCCCAAAAAAGAATCTAGAGTCTGAACAGGTCTGCAGGCACCACTTCCATCGTGTCTATGGGTGCCATAGACATACCCGATTCTGCTGAGGAGTTGGGGTTAGCTCTGAAGCTGAGGTGCTGTCTGAAGCTGACTGTACCCCCAGCCCCAGACCAGGATGCCACCAGCACATCTTCCAACATAGAGAGACCCTCACAGTCATCCCACCTGACCTGGGGGCCTAATTAACAGCACAGCAAGGAGGGCTTTTGCCTTACTCTACCTGAGCACATCTCTGGCATTCCAGAGGGTCCCCCAAGCCTGCCAAGAGTGATTCGTGAGTGCAGAGCCAGAAGTAACCCCAGATTATTGCTTGTGGCCCCAAAACAAAAAACAAAACAAGGGCAAGCTTTGGGTCAAGGACCAGGCAAAAGGCTACTGTGTCCCCATCCTCTCTCTGTCCCTTTGAACCTGCTGCTGGAAGGACCACACCCCTGGATATTTACCCTGTTGGGAAAATCATATCAGGTCAGGGGTCTGGCACCAGGGGAGGCGGCCAGATCTAGGAGAAATCAAACCTGCTTTTCTGCCCTTTTCTCCTCTCCTAGCACCCGCCCCAGGAATCTGGGGGTGAGGCAGGGGCAGACGGGGAGGGGAAGGGGGCCTAAAAGAGATCAAAGTCTGCTTCTTGGGAATGTGGATCTGCCAGCAGTTTTGTGAGATTAGACAGCACCACGCTGTGTGTGGCTGATTAGAGCTTTTCCCGGGACCCCAAAGTGACTGCTTCGGGCAGGCAGGCTAAGGGAAGCTTTGAGGGAGCTGGCAAAGCAGTGTGTAGCGAATAAACAAGTCCAGGGGAAACTGGAAGGGCCCCAGAAAAGTCCCTGATGGGAATCCAGGGATGGGAGGCAGCTGGGGGAGCACCTGGAGGATTCCCCCCCCCCCTTTGCTACTTCATTTTGTGTTTTGTCTTTGGGTCCCCAGAGCCCCCTCAATTGAATGGAGCTCTTAAGCAGAAAGTTCTCATTTATTTATTTGTTTATTTATTTATTTATTTTTGGTTTGGGGGCCAAAACCTGGTATCGCTCGAGGGCTATTTCTGACAGCGCTCAGAAATCGCTCCTAGCAGGCTCGAGGGACCATATGGGATGCTGAGAATTGAACCTGGGACTGTCCCAGGTTGGCAGCATGCCAGGCAAACACCCTACTACTGTGCTATCACTTTGGTCTCAGAAAATTCTCTCATATCTTTTCTCTTCCTCAAATAAAACTTTTTTTTGGGGGGGTGCCACCCCCAGCAGCGCTCAGGGGTTTCCCCTGGTTCTGCGCTCAGAAATCGCTCCTGGAAGGCTCAGGGGACCTTATGGGATGCCAGGAATCGAACCAGTATCCGTCCTGGGTCAGCTGCATGCAAGTCAAATACCCTACCACTGTACTTTGGCTCCACAAAAAAAAAACTTTTTTATTGTCATTATTAAATGTCTCAATTTTACTTATTTGTTTTTGTATTTATTCTGGTTTGAGGGCCACATCTGGCCATACTCAAGGTTTGTTCCTCTCTCTGTGCTCAGGGATCAATCACTCCTGGTTGATTGGGGGGAGCCAGTGGGGTACCAGGGATCAAACCTGGGTAGGTCACAGGTAAGGCAAATGCTACTGCTACTATACTATAACTCTTGGGGCCGGAGAGATAGCATGGAGGTAAGGTGTTTGCCTTTCATACAGAAGGTCATCAGTTAGAATCCCGGCATCCCATACAGTCTCCAGGAGCCTGCCAGGAGCGATTTCTGAGCGTGAAGCCAGGAGTAACCCCTGAGCGCTACCAGGTGTGACCCAAAAAACAAAAAACAAAACAAAAAAAAATACTATGACTCTTGCCCCTAAATGTCTGAATTTGATGTTTGGGATCATCTCCTATTCTATTCTCTGCCAATAACCCATCACATGCACAAAGGTCATTTCTAAGTCTTTTCCAGCTTCTTCCCCCAAAGTGTGCACAGGCTGAGCATGTGGCTTTGTAACAGCAGCTTCTTGAGTCTCAAGAAATGCACCCCAGGAGAATATCTGAAAGGGCCGTGCCCTGAACACTTTTCCCCTGGGGCTTAGAGGGTCAGTCCCCAGAGATCCTGGTTCCCACGGGTCTGCCTTGCCCAGACTGTCTGCCAATGCTGGAGAGGCTCCGGATGACTGGGAATGAGTCTCTAAGGGTAGCTGACAACTTCCCTGCCCCAGACAGAGCCCAAGCCTCCCCTCATTACACCCCAAATACATTTTCCCTCCCCAGCCAAGAGCTGTGATGGATTTTTCGGCTCCTCCATCACACTGTAAGAGTTACCAGTGTGTGATAGAGAGATATTAGCGGCATGTTTATGAAAGGGGAGAACTGTGGGGATAGAGAGGGCAGAGAGGGAGGTGCAAGGGGGAGGCAGGTACAGGGAGAAACAGAAGTGGCAGGAGAGACAGAGGGTCAGGAGGGCCAGGGTCAGGGGAGGATAGTCCATCCCAAGGAGAAACTCTTCCCTCTTTCTAACAAACTCAAGTGCAGCCTTCCACCTGCCCTTCCCCATTAGTTGGGACTCTCCAGGCAAGGATAAAGTTCTTCAAAGTTGAGGGGCTGAGGGTGGAGCCATAGCACAGTGGGGAGGGTGCTTTCCTTGCACGAGGCTGACGCAGATTCAATCCCCAGCATCCCATCGGGTCCCCAAAGCCTGCCAGGAGTGATTTCTGAGCACAAAGCCAGGAGTAACCCTGAGTGCTGCCGGGTATGGCCCAGAAGCAAAAATAAAACTAACATGGGGACTGACAGTTCTCAGCCCATACAATGGTGTACCAGGGCCAGAAAGATAGTATAGTGGGTAAGGCGCTTGCTCTGCATGCAGCTGACCCTGATTCCATCTTCAAAGTCCCATATGCCTCCCAACCCCACCAGCAGCCCTAGGAGTAATTTCTGAATGTAGAGCCAGGTAAGCCAACCTCTAGGCTCTGCCCAGTGCAGTACCAAACCCAAAAATAAATAAATGAAGTGTCGAGGCAAGTGTGGTGGCTGCCCTCGAGACAGTGACAGTAAAGGGGTCATGGTTATTTTACCACACCTGGTGATGCTCAGGGTTACTCATGGCTCTGCGCTCAGAAATTGCTCCTGGCTTGGGGGACTATATGAGACCCTGGGGATCAAACACAGGTCCGTCCTGTGTCAGCTGTGTGCAAGGTAAAGCCTTAACACTGTGCTATCACTCCGGCCTCTGTTTTCTGAGTTCTGTCTCCACTTTCTCACAGCTGAAAATTGCTAGAACCCACGGGGGCGGGGGGGGGGGGGAGGCAGAGAAGAAAAGACTCACAGTATCCATTTGGGGGTTTAGACATGAAGGCACATCTACTGAGTCTGATGATATCAGTGATCCCAATTGCCTCCAGTTTACTGAGCCCCTGTGAGGAACTGAGGAGACCCCTGACCCCAGAGACACCACTCAGCTGGGGCACCTCAGGCTGCTGCCAGGACTGGCAGAGATGGTCAACTTCCTGGGGTGCCAACCCAGCAATAACTTTCTCATTTTGCACCCCCAGACATGACACGGATCAGCCTGGCAGCCAAGGGCAGGGAACGGACAGATCAAAGTGGTAAAAGTAGACACCAAAATAGCCCCTGGAGATTGACATCAGACTGGGCTCTGTGTGTGTGTGTGTGTGTGTGTGTGTCTCAGGACGACGTCTGGGTCCCAGCAGAGCTGCCAGTTCCTCTGAACTTCAAGCCCCTCTGTGTGCTAAGGGCTTCAGGTGGCACAGACCCGAACCCAGCATGGACAGGGAAGCCACTAGCCTGCAGTGAGTAAAAGCCAGGCCCTGCGATCATGGTCCAGCTTCGAACAAGACACTTAGAGCTGGGGCCAGAGTGATAGCACAGCAAGAAGGCCACTTACTAAATGAGTTCGATCCCCGGCACCCCACCTGGTCCCTGAAGCCCTGCCAGGAATGATCCCTGAACACAGAGCTTTGAGCACTGCTGGGTGTGGCCTAAACACCAGAAGAAATTAGAAAAAAGGTTCATACTTAAGGTTGGGGTGAACATTACATGTGAGTACATCCACACTTGTACCCACATGTACACACATGCACATGCTCTGAGGCTCACTGGAGAGTGGACAAGGGGGTGAAGGCAATGCCACAGGACACAACAATAGGACCCCATGTTTGTGTTGTCAGAACTGTGCCTTAGGCAATACTCCTGACTACCGTAGCTTCTAGAAAAGTCACCGGCTCCAGAGAACTTCCTGCAGTACTCAGGGATTACTCATGGCTCTGTGCTCAGAAATCATTCCTGGCAGGCTAGGGGGACTCTATGGGATGCTGGGGTTCAAACTTGCATTGGCCACATACAAGGCAAATGCCCTCCTACTATGCTATTTCTCTGACCCCCGCTGGGTTTATTTTTAACACTCAGAGCAGATTCTGGGGTACTCTGGGCATTGGTTCTCTGTGGCCTGCTTGCCTGGAGGAACAGGCTAACACTGCTGTGGGGGACCTGGCCAAGCAGGGTATCCCACAGTCAGCACATACTTGCTGCCCCTTCTTTCTGGTGGCACTTAGCCTCATGCCAGTGTGGCCACTGTGTTTTAGTGCTCAGGAGTAAGCCCGGCATATACTGGGCTGCTGGAAGTTTGGATTTGAGCCGTTGGGACACATGCTTTGGAATTGGTGTACACCTCCTTCTGGTGGTCACACCTTTATGTGCTCACATCTCCCAGACTGTCCAGGAGAAGGAAAGGGGACTGTGAACAATCTGTGGAAGCGGGTGGGAGTGATAGTACAATGGGGACAGCCTTTGCCTTGTATATAGCCAATCCTGGTTTCACCCTGGCGTCCCATAGGGTTCCCTGAGCCCAGCAGGAGTGATTTCTGAGCACAGACCTAGGAGGAATCCCTGAGCACCACCACATATGGCCCAGAAAGAAAATGAACAAACAAAAAGAATCTGGAATCATGGGCCTCCTCACTGGCTTCACCAGCAACACCCCAACTGCACCATCAAATTGTGACATTTCTTTGATGCTTTCAGAATATTGGTGTCAACCAGGGACAGGACTGGAGGACTGGAATGCGTGTTTGGGTGCCCAAGGAATCTTCCAGCCTCCTCCAGGCCTGCCCTGGCATCTGGTCCTTCCACCTCTGTTGCTCACTATCTTGGCTCTGGGTCTCAAAAGAAAAAGAAGATTGTAGAAAGAAAAACCAATACTTTTTATTCCTCCTGGAGTCTGAGGCCTGCTGCTGCCACCCAGGGGTTTCTGAGAGAAAGGGAGAGATAGATGGAAATTCATGGTTAGAGGTGGCCTGGGGAAGCCTGGGTTCAAGACAGGAGAGAGGAATAGATACAAAGCAGGCAACATCTCTCCGATGCTTTATCTTTACTTCTACCTGGCCCACAGGGACCAGCAGGCGCTGATCTGGCCACTATCCTGAGCCCCCTTTCCAACTGTCCAAGTTTTTCCTTTTATACCCAGCATAACAAGGGGTATGTCCAGGAGCCGGAGCAGTGACACAAGCAGTAGGGCATTTGCTTTGCCTATGCTAACCTAGGATGGACTGCGGTTAGGTCCCTTGGTGTCAGATATGGTCCCCCAAGCCAGGAGCGATTTCTGAGCCCAGAGCCAGGAGTAACCCCCGAGCATCACCAGTGTGGCCCAAAAACCAAAAACAAAAACAAAAAACCCAAGAGGTGGGGCCTGAGCAATAACACAGCTGTGTTTGCCTTGCAAGCAGCTGATCTAGGGACTAAGGTGGTTGGTTTGAATCCCGGCGTCCCATGTGGTCCCCTGTGCCTTCCAGGAGCTATTTCTGAGCAGATAGCCAGGAGAAACCCCTGAGCACCGCTGGGTGTGGCCCAAAAACTAAAAAAAAAAAAAAAAAAAAAAAAAACACATACACACACACACACACAAAACCCAAGTGTATGTCCTAGGGGAATGTTCAGGGGTGCTTGTCAGGGGCATGTCCAAGTCCAACTGCCATACATCAACAAAGAAGATGAGGCCCAAGAATAGGGAGGAGGCCCAGACCTTCCCCGGCCTGTCAGAGGTGGTGCCCAGCCAGGAGCACTGAACTGGCCTGGTAATAGGTGACACTAAAATGCAGTAACTCCCTTGGCAGCATTCAGAGGCTTTAGCTGCACCTCCAGTCCTCCGTCAAGCATCCAGCTCAGGCTCTTGGCTGCATGCGCAGCCTGGCCTTTTTTTCTGCTGTTTCTGTGGTTGGATTTTCCCCTCAGGAAGGGAAGTGGCCACACACCACATCACAGGGTCCTTATCTAGAAGGCTCCAGAGCAGAGGGCAGTGGAGGGTCAGTTAAGACTCCAAGGCCTCCTTTGTGCCTTGCTGGGCCTAAACTGAAGGTCACTGTCTGGCGGCTTGAGATGCAGTGAGATGAGAGAGACAGAAACAGAGAGACAGAGTGATAAAATCAAGGTCAATTAGCAGAACAGTGACGCAGGGTCTGGTGGGCCCAGGTGGCTGCAGAAAGCTATGGTCTGTGTCCCCGGCTCTGAAAGAACAGTAAGAAAGGGAGTGTTGGGTCTCCTCACCACTATAAGCTCCTGCCCTTTTAGATCAACACATTTCTTTCTTTTTCTTTTTTTTTTTCTTTTTTTGGTTTTTGGGCCACACCCGGTAACGCTCAGGGGTTACTCCTGGCTATGTGCTCAGAAGTTGCTCCTGGCTTGTGGGACCATATGGGACACCGGGGGATCGAACCGCGGTCCGTCCAAGGCTAGCGCAGGCAAGGCAGGCACCTTACCTTTAGCGCCACCGCCCGGCCCCCTCTTTTTCTAATATATGTGTTTTGCTTTTTGGGTCACACCCAGTGGTGCTCAGGGGTTACTCCTGGCTCTGCACTTAGAAATAGCTCCTGGCTTGGGGGACCATACGGGACGCCAGGGGATCTAACTGTGGTCTGTCCTAGGCTAGCGTGGGCAAGGCAGACACCTTAGCACTTGCACCACTACTTTGGCCCCACTCATCTGTTCTTGGGCACATGGGCTGTTTCCAGATTCTGGCTGCTGTGAATGGTGCTGCCACCAACACAGGAGTGCAGATGTCACTGGGTATTTCTGTGAGTCGAGAGATGCTGAGATGCAAGAAGGAGCTTCATTTGGACCTCAGCTAAGCAGTGACCTGCCTATTTATCCCTGTGAATCCTCTCATGATACTCAGCAGGGCAGTTACTTGTCCAAGATTAATCTCAAAGAATATCAAATAATTGGAGGTAAGGTGTTTGCCTTTCATGCATAAGGACGGTGGTTTGAATCCCGGCATCCCATATGGTCCCCCGTGCCTGCCAGGGGCGATTTCTGAGCATGGAGCCAGGAGTAACCCCTGAGCGCTGCTGGGTGTGACCCAAAAACCAAAAAAAAAAAAAAAAAAGAGAATCTCAAATCTGCAACCAGAGGGAAAAAATGATGGGGGGAGGAGGGGGGGAGCTGGCAGATAGCACAAAGGGCTGGAGTGTGTGTTTTACATGGGAGAATCCAGGTTCTGTCCCTGGCATTGCATGGTTCCTTGAGCACTTCTGGGTATGACTGAGCACTGAGCAGAGAGTGGCCCCCGAGCATTGCAAGATGTGGCTCCAAAACAATGCAGGGAAACAGAGAGATAATAAAGTGGGTAGAGCGTGTGCCTTAAATGTGGCCAACTCGGGTTCAAACCCTGGCATTTTTTTTATGGTCTTCTGAGGCTTTCCAAGAAGGATCCCTGAGCACAGAGCCAGGAGTCAGCCTTGAGCGTTGCTTAATCCAAATCAAAACCAAAACCAAAAAGAAGAAAAGAAGAAAGAAGGGGCCATAGAGAGAGCACAGTGGTAGGGTGTTTGCCTTGCATGAAGCCAACCAAGGAGGGACTGGGTTCAGTTCCCCGCATCCCATATGGTCCCCAGAGCCTGCCAGGAGAGATTTCTGAGTGCAGAGCTAAGAGTAACCCCTAAGAGCCACTGGGTGTGATACCAAAAAAAGTAAATAAATAAAAAAGAAAAAAGAAAGAAATGACAGTGTCCGCTTGGTGAGCCTGATGCAGCAGACACTTGTCTGTGAGGTTAGCAGGAAACCCCATTGTCATGTAGCAGGAAGTAGATCCACCTGCTTTTGCAGTTGCTGCTGTCTGCACTTTTCCTGAAAGCTGCTGGGCACGGGACAGGGTGTAAGGGACAGGATACAGAGCCACGCAGGGTTTCCAGTCCAGCTGCTCCTTGCAGACGAATGGTCCAGCACCCTCAGACAGGAAATAAATTAAGAGGGTTAAGGGAAGCTAAACATTCTAGAAGACAGTTTGGCAATTTTCCTTACAGGTTAAACACAGGCCCAGGGAAGTTACTGATATGGTGCGTGTGACATGCATGAGAGCCCTGGGCTTGGTCCCCAGCACCTCTGGGAATGATTCCAAGCACCATACAGTGAGTCCCCTAGCACAGCTGGTGTGGCTCACACACACATACAAATACACACATACACACACACAACACACACGTGTGGGGCCGGAGATATAGCATAGAGGTAAGGTGTTTGCCTTGCATGCTGAAGGACGGTGGTTCAAATCCTGGCATCCCATATGGTCCCCCAAGCCTGCCAGGAGCAATTTCTGAGTGTAGAGCCAGGAGTAACCCTTGAGCACTGCCAGGTGTGACCCAAAAACAAACACAAAAAAAAAAAATACTTCCAGTGTCCCTACTGCTGGGTGTTCCATCTAAATCCTTTTGGAAATAACTTCTTGGTCGAATGAAAGCTGAAGATACAAAGATAAAACTTTAGGGAGACAGAGGCATGAAAGCTTTAAACATGAATTTCAGGGGCCAGAGTGACAACACAACAGTAGGGAGTTTGCCTTGCACATGGCTGAACCAGGAAGGATGCAGGATTGATCCCCAGCATTCCATATGGTACCCTGAGTCAGGAGCGATTTCTGAGAGCACACTCAGGAGTAACCCTTGAGCACCGTCAGGTATGGCTCGAAAACAACAACAACAAATCAAAAGTACCATCACAAACACTTAGCAGAATATGTTTTGGGGGAGGAGGTTTTATTCCTGCACCCAGAGTCACTGTTGGGGTTTGGGTTTCTGGGAAAACACCAGCATTTCCACTTCCTCTCTCCTCACTCTGGTTCTTGCTGAGTCTGAGTTCCCTCACCCCACCCATGATTGCAAAGACCCAGCTTGTGTTCTGTCCTCTGTCCAGCTCCAGCCTGACTTCCCCTTGCTGCTGGCTCTGTTCTGTGCATCTCAGCTGCCCTCGAACAGAACAGACAGGCCCACAGGGAGGAAGTGAGCTGAGTCCTGTGGCCAGAAGACACTGAGGCCGTTTCTGTACCAAGGACTGATGCAACTTGGGACAAGCAGAACTCTTCATGGCTCTTCACCTCTATCATCTCACTGGTCTCTAAGCTTTGCAAAAGGTCTAGTGCATCACTGGGATATTGTGGGGATTCACTGGAAATCCATCTGAGGGGTGCAGAGGAGACATCCTGTTTTGCCTCACTTCCTCCCATTCAGTGAAAAAAACTTGGTGATGTCTCCACAGACACTTTTCTTATCTTCTTCCTTCTGCAAATAGCCTTTAAGGCTCCCTTGATGTTCTTTTAGGCTCTCTCTCTTTCTCTTTCTCTCTCTCACTCTCTCTCTCTCACTCTCTCTAATAAAATGTAATATCTACCACCTTCCAGATAAAAGGTCCATTCTTTCTCTGACCACTTTCACCTTCACAGGAAGTAACTATAGTTTCACTATCAACACAACTGGTTAATTTATTTTATTCATTAATTTATTTATTGATTCCTTTTGGGTTTGGGATTTTGATGCTCAGGAGTTACTTCTGGCTCTGCACTCAGAAATCACTCCTGGCAGGCTTGGGGAACCATATGGGATGCTGGGGATTGAACTCTGATTGACCACATGCAAGGAAATGCTCTACCACTGTGCTATTGCTCCAGCTCTGATTTATTTATTTGCTTATCTTCTTGAACCTCCCTACCTGTCCTCAAGAGGTCATTTGGGGTCATTTACAGTCACCCAGGTACCAGTTTAATGTGAGATGCTTGGGTGTGTGATGTCATAGTTATCTGAGGCCCTATGGCTGTGCTCTGGGACTAAGTATGCTGGGAAATAAGTATTTCTGGGATAATCTCCTGTTCTGTTCTCTGCCAAATGACCCATCACATGCACAAAAGTCACTACTAAGCCTCCTCCTCCGGCCTCTTCCCCAAAGTGTGCCCTGGAACTCGGGTCCTGGGTAGTTCCATTAAAAAGCAGGGCTGGGCCTTGTAGCCAGAGAGTTGGTTTAATTTCTCTGGGACCTGGAGGCAGGGATGGGCTCTGGGTACAGGCAGAGCTGGCTAAGTTCATGGCTTTGTAACAGCAGCTTCCTTAGTCTCTAGAAGTGCACCCCATGGGGACAACTGAGAGGATCGTGCCTTGGGCACTTCTCCCATGGGTCTCAAGGGTCAGTCCCAGAGATACTGGTTCCCATGGGGCTGAATCTCCATACTGAAGATTCTACTCTCAAACCTGGGTCCACTGCATTCCAGGCATGTGCTGTCTCTCTGCCCCTACCTTTTTCTTTTTGGTTTTTGGTCACACCCGGCAGCACTCAGGGGTTCTTTCTGGCTCTACTCTCAGAAATCACTCCTGGCAGGCTCAGGGGACCATATGGGATGCCAATGCAAAGCAAACTACCTTCATGCTATCTCTCCAGCCCCTGGCCCCTTTTTAATTGTGCATTTGGTTCATCGTTTTTTCTTCTTTTGTTGTTGTTGTTTTTTGTTTTTTTGGGCCACACCCGGCAGCGCTCAAGGGTTACTCCTGG
This sequence comes from Suncus etruscus, assembly GCF_024139225.1. Taxonomy (NCBI): domain Eukaryota; kingdom Metazoa; phylum Chordata; class Mammalia; order Eulipotyphla; family Soricidae; genus Suncus; species Suncus etruscus. Next base: position 6,838,498 of record NC_064853.1, read on the forward strand.
CTCTACACTAAGAAATTGCACCTGAGGCCTGAGAGATAGCATGGAGGTAGTGAGTTTGCCTTGCATGCAGAAGGACAGTGCTTCGAATCCCGGCATCCCATACAGTCCCTCGAGCCTGCCAGAAGTGATTTCTGAGCGTAGAGCCAGGAGTAACCTCTGAGCGCTGCTGGGTGTATGTGACCCAAAAACCAAAAACCAAAAAAAAAAAAAAAAAAAAAAAGAAATCGCTCTTGGCAGGCTTGGGGACCATATAGGATGCCAGGATTTGAACCACCATCCTTCTGCATGCAAGGCAAACACCCTGCCTTCATGCTATCTCTCCAGCCCCAGTTTTCTTTATGGGATCCAATTCCAGGTTGGCCCAATACAAGGCAAATGCCCTGCCCATTGTACTATCTCTTCAGCACCCAATATTGTCTGTCTTTCTCTTCTGAGTTCTTTTTTTTTTTTTTTTTTTTTTGGTTTTTGGGCCACACCCGGCGGTGCTCAGGGGTTACTCCTGGCTGTATGCTCAGAAATAGCTCATGGCAGGCACGGGGAACCATGCTTTGCCTAATCCTCCACCAGTTTCAACTTTGCTGCCAATGGAAAGATTTCCTCTTTTTTAGTAGAAGAATGTTCTGTTTCTAGTCACTCATGGATGCATTTTGATTGTTTTCTGTAACAGCCCTAAACGTCATATTTCCACCCAGGGAAAGTGGGTCTGAAGCAAAGGTCGCCTCAGGAAATAATCAAAACAAAGCTGAGGGCCTGGAGAGATAGCACAGCAGCATTTGCCTTGCAAGCAGCCGATCCAGGACCAAAGGTGGTTGGTTCAAATCCCGGTGTCCCATATGGTCCCCCGTGCCTGCCATGAGCTATTTCTGAGCAGACAGCCAGAAGTAACCCCTGAGCACCGCTGGTGTGGCCCAAAAACCAAAAATAAATAAATAAATAAAATAAAACAAAACAAACAAACAAAAAACTAACAAAGCTGAGAGCAAAATACAAATGTGGCCAAGTAGCAACCTTCTCATCAAGGAGAGAGAGAGAGAGAGAGAGAGAGAGAGAGAGAGAGAGAGAGAGAGAGAGAGAGAGAGAGAGAGAGAGAGAGAGTCTATTCTGAGGCAGTTTCACTCACGTTCACTTGATACATGAAAAATCAGGAAAATCTGTTGTTTTGGATGGAAAAAGTTAAAACAAACCAAGAATGTCCCTGTCTTGGTAAGTATAACTAATTTGCAATAAACACAAAATGACTTACATTTTTTTTGAAAGAGTTTTTTATATTAAAACTTATTTAGGGGCCGGAGATATAGCATGGAGGTAAGGTGTTTGCCTCTCATGCAGAAGGTCAGTGGTTCAAATCCCGGCATCCCATATGGTCCCCTGAGCCTGCCAGGAGCGATTTCTGAGCGTAGAGCCAGGAGTAACCCCTGAGCACTGCTGGGTGTGACCCCCCCAAAAAAAAAAACTTATTTAGAGGGCTGAAGAGATAGCCTGGAGGTAGGGCATTTGCCTTGCATGCAGAAGGACTATGGTTTGAATCCTGGCATCCCATATGGTCCCCTGTGCCTGCCAGAGGCAATTTTTGAGCATAGAGCCAGGAGGAACCCCTGAGCACTACCAGATGTGACCCAAAAACGAAAAAAAAAACAAAACTTATTTAGAGTGCTATAGAGATAGCCTGTAGAGCCAGGAGTAGCCCCTGAGTGTTACTGAGTGTGACCCAAAGACAAAAATTAAAAACTTATTTAGAAAAATGTGGGGGACACAGGGAAAGCATGTGTTCAGTAGAGAGCACAGGCTTCTCCAAAGTGGAAACAGGCAAGCAAAGAAAACAAAGACAATCAAGTGAGATAGATGCATGTTCACGCTATAAAACGTGCTTGAGGAGTGAGCCTGAATAGAATTTTTTAATTTGGGCCCGGAGAGACAGCACAGTGGTGTTTGCCTTGCAAGCAGCCGTCCCAGGATCAAAGGTGGTTGGTTCGAATCCCGGTGTCCCATATGGTCCCTCGTGCCTGCCAGGAGCTATTCCTGAGCAGACAGCCAGGAGTAACCCCTGAGCACTGCTGGGTGTGGCCCAAAAACCAAAAAAAAAAAAAAAGAGAGAGAGAATTTTTTAATTTTATGTTTTCATGTTTGAACTTCTGGATTCCCATGAAATATTCCCATTAAATATCTTTGGTATATTGGTTTTTTTTTTTGTTTGTTTGTTTGTTTGTTTTTTGGGTCACACCCAGCAGTGCTCAGGGGTTACTCTTGGCTCTACGCTCAGAAATCACTCCTGGCAGGCTTAGGGGACCACATGGGATGCCGGGATTCAAACCACTGTCCTTCTGCATGCAAGGCAAACACCTTACCTCCATGCTATCTCCCCGGCCCCCTTTGGTATATTGGTTTAAGTGATCGTCAATCATTTGGTCCCTTGTGTATTAGTAATAACAATATATTTTTTCTTTTCTTATTTATTGGACAGACTGGTGAACTCAGGATTTGCAGTTCACGGATCACTCCTGGATGTACGGGGGACTGAAACAGGATTGGTTGCATAAAGCAAGCACCCTGCCCATTGTACCATCTCTCTAGTCTCTTGAGCCTTCTTCTTTTTTTTTTTTTGGTTTTTGGGCCACACCCTGTGACGCTCAGGGGTTACTCCTGGCTATGCGCTCAGAAGTTGCTCCTGGCAACATATGGGGACCATATGGGACGCCGGGGGATCGAACCGCGGTCCGTCCTAGGCTAGCGCAGGCAAGGCAGGCACCTTACCTCCAGCGCCACCGCCCGGCCCCATTGAGCCTTCTTCTTAACTAGATTTTAAGCTTATCCTGCATGTCCTTTCTGTCTTTGCAGGGTTTCCATTTTATTAAACAGCTTACTGAGAGTCTCCCACTCCCGCCATGTCCCTTTGATCTCACCCTCCATATCTGATTTTCCATAGCTGGAATTCCTGCTCTCTGAAGGCTGCCTTGAGCAGGAATTTTACATTATCAACTTTAGAATCCTCCAGCTTGCTCTTTCACAGTCAGTTTTCCATGCATTGACTGTCTGAGCACATCACTGTAGTAATGAGAGAGAAAAATAAGTTCTGATAGGGCAAGAGTCATGAATAAAGTTCCCCACTATTTTTTTTTAAGAGAGGGGCATATTCAGTGGCACTGGATGGGGGGAGGTGATGTATGTCATGTGCTTGTGAGGGGTAAAAATCAGGGCAGACATGTGCTCGACCACTCGAGCTACCTCCTCTGCTGCTTTCCTGAGCCTTTGAACATGTGTCAGAAGCATTTCCTCTCCAACCACAAATGGGTTTGCTTGCTGTCACAAGGATACTGCGAGGTGGGTATTGTAAAAGTCTCCAATGAAACACAGAAGAGAGAGAGGAGGGGGTAACTGGAGGGACGCAATTTGCACACTAGAACTTCACCATGATTCCCTGGCTTCAAGATAGTAACCCAGCAAGAAATCACATTCTTGAGGCTGAAGAGACAGGCAGCACAGTGGGTAGGTTGCATACCTTGCAGCAACGTGGGTGTCCCAGGTTTGGTCCCTGGCACCCTATATATCCCAATTGAGCCTGCTAGGAATGATTTCTGAGTGCAGAGTCTGGAGTCAGGACTGGCCACCTCCTGGTGTGCACCCCTACACACACAGAGGAAGGAAGGAAGAGAAGGAAGGGAAAAAAGGAAGGAAGGAAGGAAGGAAGGAAGGAAGGAAGGAAGGAAGGAAGGAAGGAAGGAAGGAAGGAAGGAAGGAAGGACAGAAGGAGAAAAAGAAGGAGGGAATAAAATAGAGGAAGGGAAGGAAGAACAAAAAGGAAAGGGTAATGGAAGGGAAAAAGGGAGAAAATTAAGGAAGGGATGAAGGAAGAGAGAAAGATAGAAAGGGAGAGAGGGAGGGCAAAAGATGGAAAGGGGGGCCTGGAGAGATAGCACAGCCTTGCAAGCAGCCGATCCAGGACCAAAGGTGGTTGGTTCGAATCCCGGTGTCCCATATGGTCCCCCGTGCCTGCCAGGAGCTATTTCTGAGCAGACAGCCAGGAGTAACCCCTGAGCACCGCTGGGTGTGGCCCAAAAACAAAAACAAAACAAAACAAAAAAAGATGGAAAGGGGAAAGAAAAGAAAGAATAAAATGCAGGGAAAGGGGAAGTAAATGAATAGATGAAAAGATTTCCTTTCAAGATAGTTAAAATAGAGGGTTTTCAACATTGAAAATAAAAATGAGAAATTAAAAAATATAGTTACGTTATATTTATATACAAAATATAATATATCATATAAATATAAATAACATATAAATATATTATGTATAATGTAAACAAATAAATATAACTATATATATATATATATATATATATTTTTTTTTTTTTTTTTGGTGTTTGGGCCACACCCGGCAGTGTTCAGGGATTACTCCTGGCTACCTGCTCAGAAACAGGCACGGGGACCATATGGGACGCCGGGATTCGAACCAACCACCTTGGGTCCTGGATGGGCTGCTTGCAAGGCAAACACCGCTGTGCTATCTCTCCGGTCCCAAATATAACTATTTAATTAATATATACACGGCGCCCTTTATGCCAAAAATCTCAGCCCAAAACCTCAGCTCTGCTGCTCCTGCCAGGAAACCAACAGGCTTGGAGTAGGAGCGGGAAGAAGGCGGGACGTGAAACTGACGCTGTCGCCTAGCAACCAGGGCGTGATCACGTGACCGCAGGTCACGTGCTCTCGGGCCGCGTCGGGATTGGTGTAGCGGCGGTGGGCGTGGCCCGGCCGAGCTTGTTAGTTTCCCGAGTGTGAATTTCACGCCGCGGGTCGGGCTGGGGCTGCAGGCGCCGCTGCCCTCGCGATGGAGCTGCCCGCCGTGAACCTGAAGGTGGCAACGGGCGGCGCGGGCGGCGGGGGAGGGCTCCCCGGAGGCGGTGGGCATTGGCTTCCTTCAAAGGAAGATCTCTGGGGCGAGATGACTGAGAATTGGGGGGCAGAGAGGGGTAGTGGGGTGCAACTGTCACCGAGAGGGGGGACCCCTGGGAAAAAGCCTGCAGAGGGGGATGGACGTGATGGCTGGGGAGGAGGGGACTCACACCTTGCATTGCAGCCCCGCAGATAACAAGATCCAAGAGGAGGGATCGGGGCGGGGCCCGCCAAGTGCCTTGGGGAGTTGAGGGGGGCGGGAGAGGGGGTTGGGGGGCTGGAGGCGGGACACCCCCAAACTGGGCTAGGCCTTTTCCTCTGGCTGCCCGCAGCACCCTGCAGCCTCCCTCCCGTTTGCAAAGTCAGATGATGAAACCCAGATGTTTCCAGACCAGTGGGTTTCCCAAAGTTGGTCTCTTTATTTCTCAAGAAACTTGAAGGTCTGTATGTTCGAGTTCCTTTGCAACACAGGATTCCAGCTTTGAGGCTTAGGAAAACACAGAGGTGTATGTGAGGGATCAGTCCCGGAGTTATCTCTGGGGTTTTTCTCCCACCTGTGCTCAAGTTCCTCTGATACCTGGCTGTACCCCCATAATGGGTCTTTAGGTCCGATCAGGAAAGGGTGTTGTTTCTACCGAACTCTTGCAAGGCTGTCTTGGAGACTTTATGTAGGAATGATCCTTTTACCCTGATAAGTTACAGAGCTCCAGAGTTCTTCTGGGAAAGGACTCAGCCATAGAACATGGAGAATTGCAAAAAAAAGTCCATAATCCTTTATTTGGATTATTAGGCGAGACCACATCGGGGATAGATTTCCCTATACCCATCCATGCTTGTAGGAACCTCCCCACAAAAGTTTCTGGTTAACAATTTTAAAGAGAGACTGCTAGACCTAGAGGACAGGGATTAAATTTTGACCCGGGAAGAAATTGGCAAAGGGATTCCTTGGTGTTCAAACTCTGTACCAAGCAGGGTGGATTTTTTCTTTTTTTCTCTTTTGTTTTGCCTTTTTTTGGGACACATCTGAGGCTGTTTGGAGGTTACTCCTGGCTCTGTGCTCAGCAATCACCTGGGGTGCAGGGGATCGAATCTGGGTTGGCCATGTGCAAGGCAAGCATCCTACCCACTGTGCTATTGTTCTGTTTATGTCCTTACCCATTTGCTCCACTCTGTGCTCTGGGATCACTCCTGGCAGGGCTCAGGGCATCACAAGTAGTGTAGGGGTTGAGCTGGGAGCAGCTGCATACCAAGCACGCACCTTAACCCCTCGACTCTTTCTCCAACCCAGGAGGCGTCATTCTTGTGTGGTGAGAGTCTGTGAGGTGCCAGGTTACTTATTTATCACCAACACTTTTGGAATAAGCGAGACTGTTATTTTATAGACCTCAGCTCAACTCAGATGAGTTCAGTAACTTGCCAAGGTTCCACAAGGATTAAGTGGCCAGATAGAGATTGGAATCCATCTGGCGGCCCACTTCAAAGCTGGCCCCTCTTTGGGCTACTGTGTGTCTGTTCCATCTCTGTGCTGCACAGGGGTGCAGTCAGGGCTGGCCTCAAATCATGTGGTGGGCATCCCATGTCAGCCATCGGGAAACGGGGGGCCTCCCTGACTTCAGAGGAGGCCCACACTTCCAGCCAGAGACAAGATAGGATGATGAACCTCCAAGAGTCCAGGTCTCCAGGTATTATTCTCACACGCGCGCGCGTGAGCGCGTGTGTGTGTGTGTGTGTGTGTGTGTGTGTGTGTGTGTGTGTGTGTGTGTGTGTTCAGAGAGTGAACTCAGGACCCCTATATGCAAGGTAAATATCTAAGTATAGTGAGGAGGGCACTTTCTTTGCCTGCAGCTCACCCTGCAGCTGGGTTTGATCCCTAGCACCCCATATGGTCTCCTAAGGCCCACCAGGAGTGATCCTGGAACACAGAGCCAGGAGTAAACCCTGAGCACCCCTGGGTGTGTGGCCCCTAAAACAAACCAAAAGTGTTGACCCTGAGCCCCATCTCGGGCCCTGGATAATATTTTTTATTGACATATTCCAGTTCATGTTTGGGGCGCATGCCGGATTGTTCCCAGATTGTGATTTGGAGCGGGCATCCCACAGTTTCATTGCTGTGAAATCTGACCACCTGCTCTGAGATCAGAGCCTGCAGGAGCTGGCATGGTAGATACCGATGCACTCATGACTGGTGTCTGCTTCCTGCTCCTTCATTCCAGGCCTGCCCACATTCCTCATTGAGATGCCAGAAGGTGCCAAGATCAGCTGATCCCAGGCTCTTGCCAGAAGGTGACAGAGGCAGCCACACCCCATCCTAGAGGCAGCCCCAGTAGTGACCCTGACAGACTTGGAAAGAACTTAGTGTTGGCTTTTTGAGGAGTATCCAAGAAAGACGAGGAGAGCCTGAAGCGTAGTATAGAGTTGGGGTGATGAACACAGGAAGAAGGAAGGAGAGGTGGCACAGTGGATAGGACACTTGAATCCCCTTACCACCAGAGGGTACCTTCTGAGCACAGAGCCTGGAATTGCACTCCCAGGTGTGGCCCAAAATCAAAAATAAAAATTAAAAAAGTGAGAAGAACTTGACAAATTGGAGCTAGAGAAAGAATCCAACAGACTGAGTCAAGTCTGTGTCTGATCCCCAGCATTATGACCCCCTGAGAGCTTCACTGGGTGTGCCCCCCAATAATGCAGGAAGGTCCAAGCTCCTAACAGTCCAGTCAAGATAGGGTGACAGTAGCCAGAGGGCTGGCTATGTGGGGCACTTCCCTTGGTTCATATGCAGCCCCCTGGGGAACCCAACCCCAGTCACACTACTGTTTGGAGCAGGGAAGTGGGATCAGCTCCTCTTGGTGGCCTGGCTCTGACATGTTGCAGCACCCCCAATCTCTCAGGTCTCTTGTAGAAGAATGTCATCTTCTATTTATCAGCTGTGTGGGGAGCCCAAAGGAAGGGTCTAAATCCTGCCCAAAGGGCCCTTGGCTTCCCTGGGCCTCCCCGTATCTCCACTCCCAGACTCTTCCAGCCTGAAGGAGCACATAGGGCTTGGGCCCAGACAGGACAGAAACTACCGCATTTCTTGGGCCAGAGCAATAGCATAGCAATAGGACATTTGCCTTGCATGTGGACCCAGAATGGACCTGGGATCAATCCCTGAGTCCCATATTGTCCCCCAAGCCAGGGGCTCTTTCTGAGTGCAGAGCCAGGAATAACCCCTGAGCGTCACTGGATGTGGCCCAACCCCCCCCCCCAAAAAAAAAAAAGAAACAAAAAACGGCCCCATTTCAGGGCCAAGTTTAGCTCCTTATTGGCTCTGCGACCTTGACCAGTAGACACTTAATCTCTGAGTATCAGCTTCTTCTGTAAAAAGAAGTAAAAGTAGGGGCCGTGGAGATAGTACAGCGGGGAGGGCACTTTTCTTGCCCAATCAGCTTGAACTGAGTACTGTCCCCTGAGTCCTCCAGGAGTGATGCCTGAGGACAAAACTGGGAATGAGCTCTGGATTTGGGGTGTGGCCCAAAGACAAAAGTTTCCCTACTACTGATGGGTCAGAGAGCTGAGGATGTGAGGTCTAGGAGGGGGGAATCTTTGAGTTACTTTGTTGTTTTTTTTTTGAGGGGGGGTACATGGATCGTATTGGGTACATAGGTACAAGTAACCTCTGGTGGTACTTGGTCCTGGCTTGCAAGGCCTGGTGGATTAGGCCCAGGCAGATGGGCCACACCCAGCTCTGGTTGGGGCTAGGGAACTGGCCAGACTGTGTCAGAGGTGACTCGGCCCCTCCAGTGATTTCCTCCAATTTTCTGCTGGTGTTTTGGTTTGGTTTTGTCAGCTACTCCTAGAAGTGCTCAGAGGTCACTCCTGGGGGTACCGAGGGTCGAACCCAGGTCTGCTGTGTAAGGCAAGTGTCTTACTATCTCTCCAACCCAAATAGGGGTGATTTTATTCTTTTTTTTTGGGGGGGGGCACACCTGGCGGTGCCCAGGGCTTACTCCTGGCTCTGCACTCAGGCATCACTCCTGGCAGTCTTGGGGGACCATAGGGGATGCCTAGCCGGGGAGCAAACCCGGGGGACAGAATCTGTATTGACCATTCACAAGGCAAAAACACCCTACCACGCTGTGCTGTCTGCTATCATGTTAGCACACAAGCCCCTGAATTTGTGGGGGGGCACACCCAGCAGTCCAGGGGTTCCTCTTGGCTCTGTGCTCAGAAATTGCTCCTGTGGACCATATAGGATGCCTGGAATTGAACCCAGGTTTGTCCCTGGTAGGCCTGGTGTAAGGCACCCACTCTACCGCTGTGCTATTGTTTTCCTCTTTTTTTTTTTTGGGAGGAGCTGTTCCTGGCCTCTGCTCCGGGATACTTTCTGAGTCTACCAGTTAAGGCCTGTGAGATTATGAAGAGCATAAGCGTCAAGGCTTGGCTTGTTTCTCCTCCTCTCTCCTGACCTCGCCTCTCCATAGCTGGACAGGGTTTATCCCTCTGCCCCTGGGCCTAGTACTCTGACAGGGTAGACCCCACCTATAGCCTCAGAGGTAGCGCCCCCATCTTCTGAAGGAACTAGTCAGCCTCTCCAGCAGGGCCTGAGGGTAGAGAGTTTCCTTCATGCCTCCCTGGGCCCAGGTGAGGTGGGGTGGAGGTGTCCCTGATGCTCCCTTAGAGCCTGCAGACAACTGAGTCATCTCCATCCCCCAAGGCTTCTGGGAAGGCCAAATTGGAGGCCAGTCAAGTTTCTTTTCCGTGCTCAGGGGTTACTCCTGGCTGTCTGCTCAGAAATAGCTCCTGGCAGGCACGGGGGACCATATGGGACGCCGGGATTCGAACCAACCACCTTTGGTCCTGGATCGGCTGCTTGTAAGGCAAACACTGCTGTGCTATTTCTCCGGGCCCCCAACTTTCTTTTTTTGGTAACACCGGAGGATGCTCAGCGCTTACTCATGGCTCTGCATTCAGGGATCATTCCTGGAGGTGCTCAGGGGACCATATGGGGTCCCAGGATCAAACTCAAGTTTTATCAAGCATATGCCCGCTGTATTGTGGCCCCAGCTGCCCTGGTTGGGTTTCTTGCCCCGAGGATGGTGAGAAGGATTGGGGGACAGCAGAGAGGGACTATCACCCTGGCCTCTGTCCACCCCAGGCAGACACTTCCCCAGGTTTTTTTTTTTTTTTTTTTTTTTTTTTTTTTTTTTGGTTTTTTTGGGCCACACCCGTTTGACGCTCAGGGGTTACTCCTGGCTAAGCGCTCAGAAATCGCCCCTGGCTTGGGGGGACCATATGGGACGCCGGGGGATCGAACCGCGGTCCTTCCTTGGCTAGCGCTTGCAAGGCAGACACCTTACCTCCAGCGCCACCTACCCGGCCCCACTTCCCCAGGTTTGAGCCACTGTCTGGCTCTAGGAATTTGGTAATCTCGCAGGTCACAAGATCGGAGGCCACAGGCTCTCAGTGCCCCTGCCCTCTATCTGGATGTATGGACAGACAAACACTGCCAGTGGGTGGAGCAGATATCTTTCCACAGACACAGTGGGGATGTGAGCTGGCCACTCTGGGCTGCCTCATTCAAAAAGTAACTGTGTGACAACAGGACAGGTGTGACTAGCCAAGGGCCCGACTATGTGCCCTTTGACAGGCCCCTCCCTTCCCACCCCAGGGCTTTGCATGTGGGGTCTGGGGTGCAGGGTTGGAACCCCAACATCATCATCCACAAGGCGCATCTTCTTACTGAATGAGATAAAGATTAGAATTTCCCCAGCTGCTCTTCCTCTTCCCCCCTAACCGCCTTTCAGTTTCCAGAATATTCACTTATCTGCCCTGGAGCCTTGTTGATCTGTCCACTGTGCCCCTGGGAGCCCCCTGCTCACTCCTGGCTCCACTTCTGTTTGTCCTTTCTGCACTTCAGAATAGGAGGCGGTCACACTAGCTCCCCCTGCCAGGCTAGTTCCCCTCTAGAGGAAGCCAGGATGGACCCAACAGGCAGGTGCGACTAGATGCATTTGCCCTGGTTGAAACCCTGGTCCTCATGGGGCGGCTGGAGTGATAGCACAGTGGTAGGACTTTTGTCTTGCATGCAGCTGACCCAGAATGGACCCTGCTTCGACCCCCAGCATCCCATATGGTCCTCCAAGCCTGCCAGGAGTGATTTCTAAGCCTGGAGTAACTAACCCCTGAGCCCTGCCAGGTGTGACCCCCACAAAAAAAAGAAAAGAAAAAAAAAAAAGAAACCCTTGTCTTCAGTTTCCTCTTTTTGCATGGCCCATGTGAATTCGAGCAGGGCTGCTTTTTGCCCTGGTTACTCTTGGGCCTCTGTGCCTCAGTTTCTCCCACTGGCTGGAGGTCCCAGTGCACAGAGTTTGACCAGGACAGGTTACTAGATTGTGCCCTCTGGGCAGCACCCAGATAGCGGATGGTGTCCCTGGACCTTCTCCCATGGAGCCTGGAGGACTTTGATGAACTGGAGAGTATTTCCCCCCCCCCATTGTTCTTGGCATGGGAGTGGAGTGCCTGTTGTGTCCTGATTGCATCCCCCCTTTTTCTTGCTCCTCTAAGCCCTGCATGGCAACTACATTGTGCTCTGGTCCCCAAGGCCCTTGGACACCTGCTCCAGCCCCTTGGCCCGAGTGTGGGGTGCAGAGACGGCACCCAGGGCTCTGCCATCAGAGCAGGAGCTCATTCACACTAGGGATTTCCCCATGCCAGGCAGCGCCTTACCCCAGTACTGCCTCATAGTTTATAGATGGGACATCAGAAGTATTTGGGCTCCGAGGGCTGTGGGAGGCACCAAGACCAGCTAGAGTGTTCGCAGCCTGGCCCACCGAGGGATCAGTTCGGTACTGACCGCAGTGCCCTTTCCTCCACTCTGCCCAGTTCCTTGTTGGGACATTCTTGTCCTGTCAGTGGCCAGGTCTTTGCCCAGATTCTCTGCATCTGTCCAAGCCCCCAGCCTGACCCTTCAGTCCCTGGTACACTTCTGAGGGCTTCCTCTGACTAGATGGTCCCACACAAACTTTTTATTTTCCTCGGGCCACAGCCAGTGTTGTCAAGGAATCACTCCTGGCGGTGCTCACGGAACCATATGGGATGTCAGGGATCGAAACCTGGTAGACACGTGAAAGGCAAGTGCTCTTATTAGCCCACTGGGTGTATTTTATTTTATTTTTGGTTCTGGGCCATACCCAGTGGCGCTGAGGGGTTACTCCTGGCTCTGTGCTCTCCTGGCAGGCTTGGGAGACTATATGGAATGCCGGAGATTGAATCCAGGTCGATCCCAGGTTGGCTGCATGCAAGGCAAATGCCCTTCCCACTGTGCTCTCACTCTGGCCCCTCCAGTTGGTGTCTTTTAAAATTTATGTGGCAACAGAACAAATAGAATATTGAGTAGTTTTTTTTTTGGGGGGGGGGGTTGAGTCACACCCGGCAGCACTCAAGGGTTACTCCTGGCTCTACACTCACTCAGAAATCACTCCTGGCAGGCTCGGGGGTCCATATGGGATGCCGGGATTTGAACCACTGTCCTCCTGCATGCTAGGCAAATGCCCTACCTCCATGCTATCTCTCCGGTCCTAGAATATTGTTTTCATTTGGTTTTGGTGCCACATCCAGTTATGCTTGGGGTTACTCCTGGCTCTTTGCTCAGGAATTAATCCCGGGGTACCAGGGATAGAATTTGGGTCAGCAGCAAGTAAGTTCAGCGCACTCCCCACTGCTCTTGCTTCAGGCTGCAGAACTGGTAGAAAAATATTGCAAAAATCGAGAGAGAAACTGGAGGGAATTTTTTGTTTCCCTTTTTTTTTTTTTTGACATGGGGGTGTCGACATCACTTCCCTACAGTATACCTCAGGACCAGGCTGTTTCTTGGCTGCCTTTAGTCTCCCTCTGCCCTGCACAGCACCCCAACCCCAGCAGCCCCAGAAATAGGCCTCATCATACCTGCCTCTCCTCAGCTGTTTCCCACTGAGGTGGTTGGTAGTCAGAGCAGATGGGGGTGTTGGTGGCCCCTGGCGAGGCTGAAGCCTCTTGCCCTTGTTTTCCCACACATTTAGGGTGCCCTTTATTTTGGGGTGAGTTGGGCCACACCTGGTAGTGCTCAGAGGTTAGTCCTGGCTCTGTGCTCAGGAATCACTCCTGGCAGTGCTCGGGGGACCGAATAGGATGCTGGGGATCGAACCTGGCTGGCTCAGCTATGTGCAAGTCAAACACCCTCCCTGCTCTCCAGTCACTCCAGCCCCAGCTAGAGTCCTGTGGATACTTTCTGATTCCCCACTTCTCCCTAGATCCTTGCCCATCACAGGGCCCTCTGACCATCTCCCGCCTCTTTTCTGTTGCAGGCGATCCTCCTGGTTCACTGGCTGCTGACAGTCTGGTGAGTGGGGTGGGAGGCTGGTGGAGTGGGGTGGGGGACAGGCTCTGGGCTCTGGAGTGCTAAGTACCTGCCTGTCTCCTAGGATATAGGGCTGCCAGTGTCCAGCCCACCCACATATCTCCTGGGGTCAAATCCAAGTGTCCTGTGGTCAGTCCCAAGGCTAGTTGTCACCTTGGCTGCGAGCCACCCAGCAGCTTTCCTCCCTAGAATGGGGTGAGATGGGGCACAGGCTCTTCCCAGAGGCCATTGTGGCCACTGCCTTCCAGGAGAGGAGTGTCCAGCTCAGTGCCAGAGGCTCAGGCACTCCCCACAAGATGACCTGAGTGTCTTTTTAATTTGTTTTGTTTTGTTTGACCACACCCGGCCATGCTAAGGGGTTATAACCTGAGTGTCTTAGAGGTTCTGCCCCACAGTGCTTCTCTCAGGGGTGTTAGTGTGACTCAAGGTAAGGGTCCCGTACAGCTGATGTGTGTGATCTGGAGCTGGGTCTGTGACCCGGATCTGGGGGGGGGCACTTCCACCTCCTTTGGCAGGAGTATTGTCCTCAGCCTCCTATATGTGTACATGGCCCCTGCTCGGCCTCCTAGGGTTAAGCTCCTACTCTGGCTGGACCCCAGGCACAAGGTTAGGTCCGGTGCTTCCAAGTTCTCCTCACTTTCCCATCACACTCCACCAGAGACAGCGACTCCAGATTCAGAATGACCCTGGGTAGGTCCTAGGTCTGGCCCTGATGGTCAGCTGCCACATCTGGGGCTGGGTTTCCATCCATGAATGGGCATGGGCCTGGCCTGACCCTTGGGAGCCAGGCGAGAGCAACGTGTCATCTTGCTCACGACATGCTGCCCAGAAGGAAGTTCAATGCTGGCAGGGCTCAGTTGCATTATTACTGTCTTTTTTTTTTTTTTTTGAGGGGTCACACCCAGGGCCTCTTTGGGGTAGGAGTTCTACCTAGTGATGCTCAGGGCTTACTCCCTAGCTCAGGGATCACTCCTGGCTTTATACTCAGAGCTTATTCCTGGAGATACTCATGGATTACTCCTTGATAGGGATCACTCCTGGATCTGTGCTCAGGGATTATTCCTGGCAGTGGTCAGTGCTTATTCCTGGCTGTGTCAGGTGCTTCTGAGAGCACTGTTACCTCACTTTTTTGTTTTTGTTTGTTTGTTTGTTTGTTTGGACCACAATTGTTTGATGCTCAGGGGTTACTCCTAGCTATGCACTCAGAAATCGATCCTGGCTTGGGGGACCATACGGGAAGCCAGGGAATTAAACCACGGTCCATCCTAGGCTAGCGCTTGCAAGGCAGACGTCTTACCTATAGTGCCACCTCTCCGATCCCTGTTACCTCACATTTTTGAACGTAAATTGCCAAACAGGGTATGCGGGCACTGTGCTAGGCAGTGAGACAGGTGGTACTCAGGCTCAGGTGCTCAGTCCAATGTCTGGGCCTTAACATTTGTGTAGCTCAGGGCTGAAGTGGTGGCACAGTGGTATGGCGTTTGCCTTGCAGGCATCTAACCTAGGATGGACCATGGTTCAATCCCCAGTGTCCCACATGATCCCCTGAGCCAGGAACGATTTCTGAGTGCAATTAGTCAAGAGTAACCCCTGAGTGTCACCGGGTGTGGCCCAAAAAGCAAAACAAAGCAAAACTTTGTGTAGTTGGAGGTTCTGGAGGTGAGGGCAGTCCTGGGTCGCATCAGGGAAGGCACTTGCCTTGTGTGTGTCGACCTGGGTTTAACTCCCGGCTCCACATATTGTCCCTGAATACCACCAGGAGTGGTCCCTGAGAACAGAGCCAGGACTAGCCCCTGAGCACCAACAAGTATGGCTTCAAGCCTAAAACCAAAACAAAAACAAGAGATGATAGCACTGTGGTAGGGCGTTTGCCTTGCACGCGGCCAACCTGGGACAGAGACAGGTTTGATCCCTGACATCCTATATGATCCCTGAGCCTGCCATTTCTGAGCACAGAACCAGGAGTAACCCTTAAGCATTCTTGGGTATGGCCAAAACCAAAAGAAACCAAAACCAAAAGTCATCAGTAGGGTCCCTGAACCTCCTTGTGTAGGGTTTCAACCATCCCCTGCTTCACGTGACTGGATTGCTGTTCAGGAGGCGGCCTATAGGGGGCAGGAATGGGATGGAGGAGCGCAACAAGGCTGGAGGTGTGACCTGAAGGGCTCTGTCAGGGTTAGGCTCTGCTGAGTTACTGACTATTCAGTCGAAAAGAAACGTCTTCTCTGAGTGGCAGAGCCAGGGGAGGTGGCATGAGGGCACTGGCAGCTCCCTGGGGGTGGAAGATGTGTGGGTGCTGTTGGGCTCCCTGGGGGAGGTGGCATGTGGGCACCAGCACCCCCCTGACTTGGCCCTTTGCCTCTCCCTGCAGGGGCTGCATCGTGTTCTCCAACCCCTACGCCTGGGCCAACTTCACTGTCCTGGCCTTGGGGGTGTGGGCCGTGGCGCAGCGGGACTCCGTGGATGCCATAAGCATGGTGAGGGGTGAAGCTGGGGGCGCCCTGGGAACTAGCTTTAGGCGAGCCCCAGACTTCTCTCCACCTCACCTCTGCTCCTCACCCCTATGGCCCTGTGTCTGTGTGGCTGGGGGGAGGACACCCCAGGCTGCGTGTCTATGAGGTCTAGGTCAGCCCCTCCCAAGGCCTTTCAGAGGGGACAACTGTGGCCGAGACACCCTCTCTTGTGAGGTCTGAGCTCCTCCATGGGCCGTCCCAAAGTCGGGGGTGAGGGGCCCTTAGTCATGGCCTTGGGCTGGGGGGGGGAGTGGGGAGTTAGTTTGGACACTCTTTTTTTTTTTTTTGGTTTTTGGGCCATACCCGTTTGACGCTCAGGGGTTACTCCTGGCTATGCGCTCAGAAATCACCCCTGGTGGGGCCGGAGAGATAGCATGGAGGTAAAGCGTTTGCCTTTCATGCAGAAGGTCATCAGTTCAAATCCCGGCGTCCCATACGGTCCCCCGTGCCTGCCAGGAGCAATTTCTGAGCATGGAGCCAGGAGTAACCCCTGAGCACTGCCGGGTGTGACCCAAAAAAACAAACAAACAAAAAAAAAAAAAAAAAAAAAAAGAAATCGCCCCTGGCTTGGGGGGACCATATGGGACGCCAGGGGAGCGAACCTCGGTCCGTCCTACGCTAGCGCTTGCAAGGCAGACACCTTACCTCTAGCGCCACCTTCCCGGCCCCAGTTTGGACACTCTTAACCCTGAGAGTCCGGCCCCCCACTTGACTAGCTGGCCCCCAGATAGCCCTATGGCCTCAGACTGAGCAGGGGCTCCTTGATGGTGGGGAACAACTGGGGGGATCCCCAGTTCCATTCCTCTTGGATTCCCGAACCAACCTGTGCCCATCATCAGCACACTGGGGTGCAGGGAGCAGCCAGCCTGCCTTTCACCCCTACCCCTCTGTTGCATCTCAATCCCTCCAGCCCCAGCAGAGTGACTGATCCCCACACCTGCTTCTCCACAGACTAGTGAGGGTGACCTGAGGCTTCCAACTAAAGGCCCTGGGTGGGCTGGGGTCCTGCACCTGCACCCACATATTTTCTTTCTCTCTCTCTCTCTCTTTCTTTCTTTTTTTTTTTTGGTTTTTGGGCCACACCCGGCGGTGCTCAGGGGTTACTCCTGGCTGTCTGCTCAGAAATAGCTCCTGGCAGGCACGGGGGACCATATGGGACACCGGGATTCGAACCAACCACCTTTTGGTTCTGGATCGGCTGCTTGCAAGGCAAATGCCGCTGTGCTATCTCTCTGGGCCCTCTCTTTCTTTCTTGTCCTTCCTTCCTTCCTTCCTTCCTTCCTTCCTTCCTTCCTTCCTTCCTTCCTTCCTTCCTTCCTTCCTTCCTTCCTTCCTTCTTTCTTTTTTTCTTTTTTTCTTTTGGGGGGCCACATCCAGTGGCACTCAGGGTTTACTCCTAGCTCTGTACTCAGAAATCGCTCCTGGCAGGCTCCAGGGACCACATGGTATGCTGGGGATTGAACCGGGTCAGTCCCAGGTCGGCCGAGTGCAAGGCAAACGTCTTACTGCTGTGCTATTGCTCTGGTCCCCACATTTTCTTTCTTTCTTTTTTTGGTTTTTGGGTCACACCCGGCAGTGCTCAGTGGTTATTCCTGGCTCCAGGCTCAGAAATTGCTCCTGGCAGGCACGGGGGACCATATGGGGCACCGGGATTCGAACCGCTGACCTCCTGCATGAAAGGCAAACGCCTTACCTCCATGCTATCTCTCCGGCCCCTACATTTTCTTTCTTTTATTTTGGCCCACACCTGGCAATCTTCTGTGGCTCTGCACTCAGAAATCACTCCTGGAGGGACTTGGGGGACTATATGGGGTGCCGGGAATCGAACCTGGGTCAGCCGTGTGCAAGGCCAGTGTCCTCCCTGCTGTGCAAGTCCCTCCTCCAGCTCTTATCTTTTCTTTCTTTGTTTTCTTCTTGGGCCACACCCAGCAGTGTTCATGACTTATTCCTGGCTCTGCACTCAGGGATCACTCCTGGCAGTGCTCAGGGGATATTATGGAGTGGCTGGGATCAAATCCAGGTCAGCCATGATCAAGGCAAATGCCTTTCCACCTGTACTATCCTTCGGTACCAACACTTGCACCTTTATAGTTTTCTTTGTTTTTGGTTTTGGTTTAGACCCAGTAGTGTTCAGGGGTTATTCCTGGCTCTGCACTTAGGAATCTCTCCTGACAGGCTCAGGGGGACTATATGGGATACCGGGAGTTGAACCTGAGTCTGTCTCAAGTCGGCTGTGTGCAAGGCAAGCACCCAACCAAGTATGCTATCCTTGGTCCTTTATACTTTATCTTTTTTTATTTGTTTGTTTGTTTTGGGGGCCGCACCCAGCAGTGCTCAGTGGTTATTCCTAGCTCTATGCTCAGAAATTACTCCTGGCATGCTCTGGGGGGCCCTATGGAATGCCGGGGATAGAACTCAGCTCAGGTGCATGCAAGGCGAATGCCTTCCCTGTTGTGCAAGCCCCCCTTCCTTCACGCCTTTTTGTTTTTCTTTAATTTTCTTTTTGGGCCCCACCCAGGGGGGCTCAGGGGTTACTCCTGGCTCTGCACTCTGGAAACACGCCTGGCAGACTTGGGGTAGGGAGGGCCCGAAGGACAAATGCCCTATCCTCTGTGCTGTGGCTCCAGCCCCTGCCTGCCCCTTTCAGCATCCACATGTCCCCCCACAGTTCCTGGGTGGCCTGGTGGTCACCATCTTCCTGGACATCGTCCACATCAGCATCTTCTACCCATTGACCAAACTGACGGACACGGGCCGCTTCGGCGCCGGCATGGCCATCCTCAGTCTGTTGCTCAAGCCACTATCCTGCTGCCTCGTCTACCACATGTATCGGGAACGTGGCGGGGACCTGCTGCACCCAGGTAAGCCCCACCGGGGGCCCTGCCAAGTGGGGTTCTGGGGGTTTCCTGACAAGGAGAGGCATCACCAAAGCCCGCTGAGCGCCCCCATCCTTGCCCTCAGGGAAGTGATGGCAGGTGGTGCTGGGCACACTCACTTCGAGAAGGGTGAGGGGGACCCATCCAGGATGGGGCACACTTTATAGGGACACATGCTGAGTAGGACAGGAATTTGGGGCATGGGGTGGGTGCCAGGATCCACCGTCTCTCATGTCCACCCAGGCCCATGCCATGGTCTCTGCAGCTGGGCTGGCTCTGGGCCTCCTGGGGACACCTCAGGTGTGAGGGCAGGACAAGCAGGGAGGGGGATTGCCCCATTCTCAGCACTGGCCTCCCAGGGGGTTCTGTCCCCTCACCCTCTGTCTTCCCCATCTCCTCTCCCCAGGGCTTCTCAGCTCTTCACAGGACCGAAGTAACTACCAGAGGATCGACTCACCTGAGTCCCCCCTGGACCCCTTTGCAGCGAGGGAGGGCACGGGCCACATCCCCTAAGGATACTGAAGCCCCTACTGGGTCTGGCTTGCCAACAGCCAGTCAGAGACTGCAGACAAGGCACCATGGCCTTCCCAGCACCTTGACCTTCGTTCTGGGGGGGGACCTGCTCCCTATTTCTCGGACCTCACAGAGAATGTGACCACCCCTTAGTTGGTCTGGAAGGGACCCAGGTCTCCCCAGGACACTTCCCTGAGAGCTGCCAATCCAGGGTGCGACCCCTGCACTGTTCTGGAGCCCCTGGGACTGGAGACAGGCCATACCAGGCTCACCACTCCCCTTTGCCATGCTGAGCCCCACTGAGCCCCACTATTGCATTAAAGATGGGGGTGCAGTAGGCTGTGTTTGAGCTGTTCGTCTCCCTGTGGGGTGGGGCTATGCAGACTCCAGTGCTGGGGCCCAGGAAAGGGCTGAAGTATCCACCCTGCAAGCTGAGAGGGTCCCTGGCATGCGGGTCTCGAGTTGGGACCCTGGTCCTATGCTCACCGCCTCATGCCCTGGCTGCTGCTTTTTTTGTTTTTTTGGGCCACACCCAGTGACACTCAGGGGTTACTCCTGGCTATGCACTCAGAAATCGCTTCTGGCTTGGGGGACCATATGGGACACCGGGGGATCGAACCACGGTCCGTCCTAGGTTAGCATGTGCAAGGCAGACGCCCTTCCACTTGTACCACCACTCCGGCCCCTCTGGCTGCTCCTTGATCTTGTGTCTCTGGAGAACCTGCTGCCCAGAGCAGAGAGCACGCAGGAGTTCCCCCAAATTCAGCCAAGTTAACGGAGCTGCTGTTCAAGCCTTTGATGATGTGAGGTCTGGACTGGCAGGTCCAGCCTGCTGCCATGCGGCTCCACATACCCAGGCCCAGGGCACTATCTGGTCTGTCCAGGGGGCCGAATGGCCACCCAGTACCAAACCTGGGACTTCTGCAGAGATGGCTAACGCAGTTTTGAGGGGGACAGAAACTGGGGTGTGAGTGATCCTCACACAGTGGTGTCTCCACCTGGGATATCCCCACGGATAAGTGGACAACAGGTAACCGCAACAAGCAAACGTGTGGCTTTCAGGGGACCCATCTGGGCGGCCTGGATGTAGTCACCGCCCCATATCACTGCAGTTTAGGCTCAAGGAAGGGGCTAGAGCCTGGGGAGGAAAGCAGAGTGGGGACCTGTCTGGGAGTAGGGGGCAGAGCCAGGTGTGGCATGGGGATTAAAGGGAAGAGTGGGGAGCCTGTCTGGAAGTAGGGAGCACAGCCGGTGACTTCCCGGATTAGGCTGCTCTCCTGATGGGTTGTGGTCACAGAGAGAGTCTGGGGTCACTGGGAGCTTTCCCCCAGAGCTCTCAGCTTGCTGGTTACAGCGGGGAACTGGCACCTTGGCCCTGAGGGCAGAAGACAAATGACCCAAAGACCCTGCTGTGGGCTGAGGCACTGAGGGTATCTGGGATAGGGTTCTGGGGGTACAAGGGGGCATGCCTCCCTCCCTCGTCTGCCACATCCTTGCTTGAGGAGCTTTAACTGCTCCATCACCCCAGCTGCAGCTCCTGTCCCCCAGCCTGTCTTGGAAGGTACCCAGGGCCAGGGAGGGCTGAAGAGGCTGCAGTTGCTTGGACTGACCTTCAGGGAACGCTCTTCAGGCTTCTCTGGCTTCCTAGGCCCACTAGGGAGGGTGTGTGTCCCTGGAGGCCCAAGGAGAGATGATATGAGGTTGACTGTCCTGTTTCTACACAATAGCTGGTCAGGAGACCTGATGCCCATTCAGCAAACACTGGGGAAGCCCCTGGGAATATCCCTGAAATATCCCCAGAACTCTAGATGCTGTGGGGAGATGCTGGATGCTGGATACGAGGGTCCTCATTCAGGGGGGTTAGCTCAGGGGTTACTCCTCGCTCTGTGCTCAGGACTCACTCCTGGCAGGGGACCATAAGGGATACTGGATTCTATGAGCCCCTTCCCTATTGTACTATGGCTCCCACCCCCTCTGGCATCTTGGTTTAGTTGGTGGAAGCCATGATTGTGGTTTTGACACTCTTGGATATAGTAACAGTTGGGGGCTATGGGGGTTTTACCCTGGGCCGAGCTGAACTACTTACTGTAGTATCTCTTTAGCCATAAATGTATTTATTTATTTTTGGTTTTTGGTTTTAGGATCACACCCGGCAGCGCTCAGGGGTCATTCCTGGCTCTATGCTCAGAAATCGTTCCTGGCAGGCTCAGGGGACCATATGGGATGCCGGGATTCTATCTACCATCATTTTGCATGCAAGGCAAACGCCTTACCTCCATGCTATTTCTCTAGCCCCAGCCATAAATTTATTTTAAAATAGTTTTGGGGGGGCCAGAGTAATAGCACAGCAGGGAGGGTGTTTGCCTTGTATGTGGCCAGCCGGGGTTCGATCCCCGGCATCCCATATGGCCCATATCTGCCAAGAGTGATTTCTGTTTGTTTGTTTGTTTTGGGCCACACCCGGCAGTGCTCAGGGGTTACTTACTCCTGGCTGTCTGCTCAGAAATAGCTCCTGGGGCCCAGAGAGATAGCACAGTGGTGTTTGCCTTGCAAGCAGCCAATCCAGGACCTAAGGTGGTTGGTTCAAATCCCGGTGTCCCATATGGTCCCCGGTGCCTGCCAGGACCTATTTCTGAGCAGACAGCCAGGAGTAACCCCTGAGCAACGCCGGGTGTGGCCCAAAGACCAAAAAAAAAGAAAGAAAGAAAGAAAAATTCCTTTAAAAAAAAAAAAGAAATAGCTCCTGGCAGGTACGGGGGACCATATGGGACACTGGGATTCGAACCAACCACCTTTGGTCCTGGATCGGCTGCTTGTAAGGCAAACGCTGCTGTGCTATCTCTCCAGGCCCGCCAGGAGTGATTTCTGAGTGAAGAGCCAGGAGGAACCCCTGAGCATTGCCGGATGTAGCCCCAAAACATAAATGAAATAACTTTTTGGCCTCCAACGTTCAGTTACAAAACCCAGTTCAGTTAAGAACCTGACCTATAGGTAACACTATTTCTCCAGCCCCTTGGGTGTGACCCAAGAACAACAACAAAAACGAAACAAAACACAGGGGTTTTTTTTTGTTTGTTTGTTTGTTTTTTACTTTTGGAGTTTCTTGGGAGAAACCACACCCAGTGGTGTTCAGGGGGTTACTCCTGGTATGTCCTCAGAAATTACTCCTGACAGTCTCAGTATAGGATGCTGGGGATCAACCCTCTGGTTAATCTGGTACTTTTTTTGTTTTGTTCTTTTGGGCCACACCCGGTGATGCTCAAAGGTTACTCCTGGCTATGCACTCAGAAATCGATCCTGGCTTGTGTGGGGGGAACCATATGAGATGCAGGGGATCAAACCAGTAGGTTGATCGAACCTAGGTTGATCCTAGGTTGGCACGAGCAAGGCAAACGCTCTACCACTTGCGCCACTGCTCTGGCCCAGTACTTTTTTTTTTAATCTTTATTAATTTTTTTGGGAGGGGGTCACACCTAGCAGCACTCAAGGGTTCCTCCTGGCTCTAAGCTCAGAAATCGCTCCTGGCAGGCTTGGGGGACTATATGAATGCCAGGGTTCGAACCACCACATTGCATGCAAGGCAAATGCTGTACCTCCATGCTATTTCTCTGGTCCCTTAAATCTTTATTGCTTGTTTTGGGACTGTTCTCAGAGTCTGCTCCTGGCTCAGTGGTTGGACAACTATGTGGGTGTTGGGATCAAACACAGTGTCCCACTCATGTGCTCCAGTTCTGGAATCAAAGCATTTTTATTTAGCTTTCGGACCACACCTGGTGGTGCTCAGGGGATGCTATGGGATGCTGGGGGTGGAACCCAGGTTGGCTGTGTGCAAGACAAACACCCTCCCCACTGTGCTGTAGCTCTGGCGCCAAATGACATTTTCTTTTGTTTTGATTTGGTCACACCTGGCCGTGCTCAGGGGTTACTCCTGACTGCGCTCAGTAATCGCTCCTGGTAGACACAGGACATATGGGATGCCGGAGGCATTCAAACCATCGTCTGTCCTGTGTCAGCTGCATGCAAGGCAAATGCTCTACCGCTGTGCTATCTCTCCAGCCCATCTCAATGGCTTTCTTGATGCTGTTTCTTTCTTGTCTTTTGTTTCTGGACTATACCCATTTGGTGTTCAGGGATCACTTCTGGTGGGCTCGGGGGACCATATGGGATGATAGGGATTGAACCCAGGTTAGCCCAACTCACTGAACTCTCTCAGTCCCAGATTTTTCTTTTTCTTTCTTTTTTCTTCCAGATTTTTCTTTTTTTTTTTTTTTGGAAGAGTTAAACACAGTCATTTCAGAAAGATCGGGAAGTGTAAATGAATTTCTTCCATGCCAGGGCAGGGCTCTCAAGGCATGCTAAGCCTGGCCAGGAGGCCTAGGAGGCTGCCACAGGAACATGGACAGAGGTAGTGACACAGCAGTGCTCATCAGTCCAGAGTTGCTGGCAGCTCTGACGTGTCCTCAATAAATAAGCACTGAATCCTGCATCAGTCAGAGATAGCATGGAGGACTGGAGGATAAGTTGGCATGAGAAACCAGGTTTGATCCCTGGTTCTCTGACCCCTCATAGGAAGTATCCTATGAGCACTGTTCTAGGGAGTAGCCCCTGAGTACTGAGATGGGAGTGTATAGTCCCTGAGCACTGCTGGCTGTGACCCTTCCAAACTAGTCTATTTCAGGTTGCTGGGCAGCATTTAGATGTGGGCAGATACATAGGAGGGAGGAACATTTAGGCAGGGGAACAGAGGAGCTAAGTGGCCTGCAGGACCCATAGTCACACATGCAAGCAGGGCAGGGCCTGGGTCCTCCTCCTGGTCCTGCTCAGTCTCAGGTGCTTCTGCAGCACCTGCTGGCCGCTGGTGGACACTGCAAGTGCTAGGGTTGACCACCAGGGGGCCCTGTTCCCTCCCAACTTCTGGGTGCCCAGCAGAGGGGCAGAGGTTGGAGGGGAGGAGGGCAGAGTGTTTGGACTGCCCTGGCTGAGCCCACCCTAAGGTCACCTCTACTGGCTCTGGGGCTCCATCTGACACCCACAGAGCATGACTGGGCAACCCCTGACCCCACTCACCTGCGGGCACCCCTCTGGCTGCTCCCACAGGGGAATCCCCAGGGATGTGGAGCAAGGAGACCCCTGTAGGTATGGGGGGCTGTGCTTGGGCTCCTAGGGGTCTTGCTTGGACACAGGAGGGGTGGTGGATGGTGGACCAGGAAGAACAAGGCCAAACAGGATGTTGAACCTCTTGACCCCCATGTCCAGGAGAGGGGGGGCCTCTTCTCTGCCTGCAGTTTCCAATCGAGGGTCAGGGGGTCCTGCTGCCCATAGGTCCAGAAGGGATCCATGGTCAGAAACCCCATGAAGGCCCAAATGATAGGCCAAGAAGTAGGTATGAGCTAATGGAGAGTCTCAGTGGGGTCTGGGTGGGCGTGTCTGAGGTGGCTGTATCTGCACTGCCTGGATTTGGGGGGGGGGGGGCTCTTTTCCGAGGTTCTGCCTCCCCCAAGCTTCTTTCCCAGGTCACTCCTGCATTGCTGGCACCTGGAGGTACAGTGAGGCCAGCTGCAAAATTCCCAGGGGGCCTGGCACCTGGCAGTGGCTAGTCAGTGCTGGACTGAGATGCAGGGGGCAGAGCAGCTGGCGGGGATCCTGGTGAGTGGGGGGAGCCCACAGCGGAGAGCCCTTGCCTAGCCCTGCCCTAAGCTGTCTCCTGTGGATCCGCCGGAAGCCAAGGCCCGGCCCAGGCATGTCTGCACTCTGCCCGTGGGCACCCTGATGCCTGTTTTCGTCCCTGCAGTTCTGGCAGTGGTGTCTGCGGTGGGCCTGGTGGGGCTGGCAGGGATGGTTAGTGCAGTTGTGGGTAGCCAGGCAGCTTCTGAGAGAAATAAGCTTTGCACTCTCCCAAGTGCAGACCCAGCCACAGTGAGGGGTGGGCTGAATTGATTTGGGGCAAGGGCAGCCCCTTGGAATGGTGTGTCCCTCCCTTTGGGACTCACCTTGGCCAGGTCCCCTGGGAACATACCCACAGCCTCCCTGACCACAGGCTTTTTGGGAAGTGGCACCAGAAGCTATGTTAGGGGCCCCGGGAGTGAAGCAGCAGCTGAGACCCCTAAGCAGGCCTAGTGCAGCCTGGGATCCTGGTTCTGGCAGATATTAGAACGGGGTGGTGGTGGGGGGACTGGACACACGGACAGTGACACTGGGGAAGGCAACAGGGATGAGAATTTGCCTCTCCACGACTATGCTGGACTCCAAGACACGGCATAGCACCCAAGTTAGTGAAACCAGATCGCCAGACACCCCCTTACCCCACATTGTGGGCACGGGGCCTCTCAAATACAAGCCCTGTTGGGCCAGCTTCATATTTGGTTTTGTTTTATTTTGGTTTCGGATGGCTTAATTCATCTCAAAATGGGCTACTTGAAAACAACATCTCTGACCTATGGGATGGCATGTGTCCCTCCTGGTCCCTCAGCCGGGGGACCTTTCCAGGCCACCCCAAGCATAAGGGTTCTGCCTTTTGCCCTGAGGGAAATGTTCTCAAGTCCAGGCAACGGATGGAGCTAGAAGAGGCTCTTGTGGGTGAACGGAGGCTGGGCACAGGTGGTGAGGGTCAGTCTAGGACTGTTCTCGATGCCCCTTGTCACTGGCACCAAGTCCTGGTGGTGGGAGGTAAAAGCACCTCCGAGCACTGCCCAGGGTCTCCTGGGCTGCCCTGCACTGCCAGGCTAGGGTCCAGCAATGGTCAGTCTCCTCCCATCTCAGAAGGCTGGTCCGGCCCAAAGACTCACAGGGGGTACCCCCCTGCAGGGGCAGATGCTGTCCACGTCAGCAACAAGGCCAGGGAGAGCAGGTTGGAGGTGCAGTCGGGCAGTCACGGGGCTGCTGTCTCCCCAGCAGTCCCCTGCAGGGGGTGCCTCTGGCGGAGCTCGAAAGTGTCCTCCACTACCTGCCACAGGCAGCTGGGCAGTGGGAACTCGTTGTCCACCAGGTTGACCAGGAAGTAGTTGTCGTGGATGTGCTGGATGACCTTGCGGGATGGTGAGTCCTCTGTGTACAGCTTCCCCCACTGCTCCAGCCACAGTGCGAAGGCCTCGTCCTGTAGGGGGTGTGTGTGTAAGAGATATAGACATACATGGACACAGTTCGAAGGCATTGTCCTGCATGGAGTAGGGGGTGTGTCACAAAGAGATACACGAAGAAACAGCACAAAGGCCTCATCTTGCATCGGGGCGGTGGGCTGAGGGCAGAGGTCCCCACAGAGACACAGAGACATGAGATGAAGGTCTCTTCTTGCAGCAGGGAGAGTATATATGTACAGAGTGGCAGACAGACACAGACATACATGCTGACACAGTGCAAAGGCCTCATCCTGCATATGCGTGTGTGTGTGTGTGTGTGTGTGTGTGTGTGTGTGTGTGTGTGTGTGTGTGTGAGCACACATACAAGGAGACATACATACAGGGTAAAGCTTCATCCTTCATGGGGGGGTGCACATGGAGACACAGACACACACAGATTCACACTCAAAGACATACACAGACAGGGCTGGAGTGGTAGCATAGTGATAGGATATTTGCCTTGCATGTGACCAACCTGGGACAGACCCAGGTTTGATTCCCGCATCTCATATGGTCCCCCAAGCCTACCAAGAGCAATTTCTGAGCACAGAGCCAGGAGTAACTTCTGAGTGCCACTGAGTGCGGCCCAAAAACAAACAAACAAACAAAAATAGATACACACACGGACACACAGGAATACATACACAGAGACAGACACAGAATCACAGACCCAAGCTCAGATTCAGACACAAAGGGCCTCACACAGGCCCATGCAGAGACGTACCAGAAACAGGCAGAATCATATAGAGGTACGTGGGGACAGACACACAAACAAGGTGCAAGGGTGGCACCCCAGCAAAGCGGAGAGCTGCTCCTGCCATACCTTCCAGAACATGAAGCTGACGGGGTCCACCACTGTGGGCTGGATGACCTCCCGGCCTGGGAAGATGCCCCACGTGACAGCGTTGGGCTGCAGCTTGGGGGCGTTGGTGATGTTCTCTCCCTGCAGAGGGGCTAGGTCAGACCACTGCAGACCCAGCCTGGATCCCCGGGCCACCCTGTGCTTCAGTCTCCCCACTGAGCTTCTGTGTCTTCTCCGCCATCTGCTTCCAGTCCAGGCACCAGCCTCTGCTTGCTCAACCCTCAAGAATCTGATGCCAGCCCCCCGCCCCCGCCTGCTGCCCTCTGTGACCTACCCACACTGGCCACAGAGCAGATGCTCTACCTGACTAGGGAAGATCCCAAAATCTAGTCCCCTCCTGCAAGAAGCCCTCCCTGACTGTCCCTTTCTGAGCTGGGCCACCATAGCAGGAGATACCTGCGGAGAGGCCCCAGGCACGATGGGCAAAGTCCACCCTTCTGAAGGGTCCCAAGATCTGGGGCCCACCCAGCTGAAGGTCTATGGGTGCCCCCATGTGCCCCTTGGGCCTGGATGTACCTTCACGTCCACGATGTGGTAGTTGACCCGGAGCTCGTACTTCTTTAGCACCTGCAAAAGTGCCTCCACAGTCTCGCGTGAGGTGAAGAACTCCAGATAGGCCTGTGGGAAGTATGAGGCACGCACGTGGGCTGGATAGATCCAGGGGACATGGCTACCCTCCTGCGTGAGTGGGAGTGGCCTTCCCAGACACCCCCAGGGAGCTCTGGAGAAGCCCGTAGGAGGGGCATCCTTCCATTCTGCCTGTCTTGGCCACCAAACTCTAGGACCAACATGGGGACCGTCAGTCACCCCATCTCACAGGGAAACCTACCGCTTTCATTGGGGGAAGCCAAGCCAGGGGAATGGGAGAAGGGTGTTAGATTATACCTTGTTTTACCCAAAATAAAGGTCATCCCTGGTTTCTTTTTATCTGTTGGCTTACAACTTGGTTTTACCCCAAAACTAAGACTGTGGGGCCAAGGTGATAGCACAGAGCGTTTGCCTTGCATACTGTCAACCCAGGACAGACCAAGGTTCAATCTCTGTCATCCCATATGGTCCCCCGAGCCTGCCAGGAGTAATTTTCTGAGTGCAGAGCCAGGAGTAACCCCTGAGCACTACCAGGCATGCCCCCCCCCCCCAAAAAAAAGAAGCCCACAAAAAACTAAACAAATTGTTTTACATGTAAACATGGACAAAACTGGCTCAGGATAGCTTGAGCTATCTGTCCTTATTCTGTCCTTACTCCTTCAATCTGGGGATGGTGTCTATACTCAATAAAACGACTGCTCTGGCAGACAGCTTGCTCTCCATACAAGGTATAAGACTGCCAGACTACACATGTTTCACCCTCAGCCTGGTTTGGATTATTTCTTTTTTTTTTTTTTTTTTCTTTGGTTTTTGGGCCACACCCGGCATTGCTCAGGGGTTACTCCTGGCTGCTCAGAAATAGCTCCTGGCAGGCACAGGGGACCCTATGGGACACAGGGATTCGAACCAACCACCTTTGGTCCTGGATCAGCTGCTTGCAAGGCAAACTCCGTTGTGCTATCTCTCCAGGCCCAGTTTGGATTATTTCATGCTTCAGACCCATGCTTCAGACCTGCTTCAGACCCATTCACTCAGGGTTGAAAATAAGGCGTGTGGGGTGATTTTACAGAAGGGCCTAGCTCTGTCCACACTGGGCTGGCGTGAAATGGTATCAGGAGGGCCCATAGGGCCCTGAATGCTAACTGTGCCCTGGACTATGCCAAGGTACCCCCACTTCAGACGGAAGGGAACATTGAGGCTCAGTGCCACCTGGTGATAGGGGGTGGGGTGAGGGGACCCCGGCCCAGGGAAAATCACTCTTCCCAGCACCCAGGCCCACCTTCTGGAAGACGTAGCCACCGCTGGGGCCCCAGCCCACCACAGGGTCGGAGGACGGGCGTCCATTGATGGGGGGCTGGGAATTGATGGTGAGGACGCCCTGGTGGTTCACCCGCAGCAGCTGCTCCTTGAGCAGGTGCGTCTCGGCCGCCAGCGGCTCGTCATTCCATGGCAGGCACGTCACCTGGGGGTAAGGCAGGGCTGGGGCGCTGTGACCGAAACCCACGAAGCCCCAGAGGATCCCGGGGCAGTGACAGTGGGACGGGTTCCCAGGAGACCCCAGTGCCCCTCACCTTATAGCCCTGCGCGTTGGGCTCTCCTGATAGGTAGTGAGCGAAGACCTGGAAGACGCTGTGCTCCCCGGCCAGCTCGGCGCCCCACATTTGCCGGAGCTCCTCCTGGGGCCGCTTGCTCTCCAGGTAGAAGAGGTAGTAGTCCTTCAGCTCCCCAAAGGCCGGCGATGATGAGTTGCCCCTGAAAGGAGGAGCAGGCGGAGAACCTTCCAGATATGCTGAGTCCTGACGGGCTATGCTCACCTGCGCCTCTCCATGCCCCTCCGAATCGTGAGTCCCACTGCGCCCTGCACCACTGGGTTCCCCATACCCCTCACCCCTCCCCACCCCATTCTGCCCACCCCTCCAGATTCCTCAGCACCCCACCACCACCTGACCCTCACCAGCGGCCGTTGGGAAACTCATCCCAGTCCTGAGTGCGGTAGATGTAGCTCTTGGGTCTGGAGGCCCAGAAGATGGGCCGGACCTCCTCCTCACGGCGCTTGGGGTGTGCACTGATGGCCCAGGGCAGGGGGCGTCTGGGAGATAGCAGCAGGGGCAAAGCTGAATGGAGACAGGGCACCAGACGGCGCTGCCCCAGCTCCTATCCCCCCTTTTTAACACACCCCCACCTCCGGTCTTACCTGGGGTCCTCGTTCCACAGGCCCAGGCGTCGCAGCACCTCGATGGTGGCCACCTCTCGGTTTAGGGTGTAGAAGTGCAGGCCGGGCGCCAGACCGCTGGCCAGAAGCTGCCGGCACAGGCTGGCCGCCTGCTCGATGCCATAGTTGCGGATGGCGTCATCGTTGTCCTTGATGGGCTCGATCACATCTCGGATCTGCTGGGGTACCTCCAGCCGGGACAGTTTGACCAGCTGCCGCAACGAGTGGTAGCCCTGCAGGGTGGGATGGGGCTGGCACCGGCTCCAACAAGACCCTTCCTTCCCGTCCAGGGCTGCCCCATCAAGTGCCCTCTGGCACCTTTGGTTCTCAAACACAGAATGCGGAGCAATAATGTGCATGGGTGGGTGGGGGTGTGAGAAAGGGAGGAACCTGCAAGTTGCCGGGCACCCCTGGCCTGCTGGGTCAGTGCCACTAGGTTTCAGCTTTGGGAGAAGCAGATTCCTGGGGCCAAAGCGATAGCACAGCAGGGAGGGTGTTTGCCTTGTGTGCGGCCCACCCAGGTTAGATCTTTGGCATCCCATAGGTTACCCCGAGCCCGCCAGGAGTGATTTCTGAGTGGAGAGCAGGAAGAACCCGAGTGCTCCCAGATATGGCCCCAAACCTCCCAAAGGAAGCAGATCCGGGATACTCAGATGACATGTATCTGGGGTTCCAGGACTCCCCCCAACAATCGTGAGCTGCATCCCTAGGCAGCCCAGTGGGAATAATGGTGCTTTGGGGATAAAAGGCTAACAGAACTGGAATGGGGGTTGTATCTAGTAGGACAGTGGATGAACCCCATTGGGCACTGCCCTGAATCCAGCCCCACCTGGATGGGGAAGATGCCTGGTAGGATGGGGCAGGTGATGCCCAGCTCCCTGCAGGCGCCCACGAAGCGGAAGAAGGTGTCGGCCTCGAAGAAGAGCTGTGTGAGGATGAAGTCAGCACCCGCCGCCACCTTTTCCTGCAGCCGCTGAAGGTCAGCTTCCAGGCTCTCGGCGTCAGGGTGCCCTTTGGGGTAGCCTGCAAGGATGGTGGTAGCAGAGGGGTACAGGGCCTTTCTGGCCCACAGTGAGGACAGGCAAGGGGGGGGCCTCACTCATCCACACCCTTGTTTGGGGAAGGACCCTCGGGAGCCAGTGCTTAAGAGTGGGTGCTGGGACCTGAGTGATAGCACAGCAAGGAGAGCATTTACCTTGCCCATTGCCAACTTGGGTTTGATCCCTGTCAGGAATGATTTCTGAGTGCAAAACAGGAGTAACCCATGTCACACCGGTGGGGTGGCCCCAAAGCAAATAAAAATAAACACAAAACAAAAAAGAGTGAGTGTGAATGGGTACCCCAACATTCTTGCTGCATGTCCCTGGCCACTTCACAGACACCCATAGCCATGGGGAAGGGTCAGCACTGGGCCTCTGCTTGGCTATAAGCTCCACATGATAAAACAATTTCCTGCCACTCATGACTCCTGGGGGTTCAGGGACCTAGAAAGCTGCAGGGAAGGAGGTTTCCAGGGGGAAAAGGACTAAAATGAGGTGCTGAGGCCTGTCCCAAGGGCAGAAATCACAGGCACCAATTTCTGATGGACACAGGTCTGCATGGCTCCCGTTGGCAAGACCCAGGTCGGGAACAGGGCTAGGGCAGGCACAGAGACCTTCCACCCAGAAATCAGCACCCTGGCGTGAAAGCACGGAGGTAGCCAACATGGCACATGTTGGTCTGTATGTTCTGGATATGCTAGGTGGGATGCTGAGGTAGCTGAGGAAGCCAAACTCCAGAGCCCACGGTCTCTGAGGGCACAGGCTGAGTCAGGACAAGAGGGCAGGTTTGTAGCCAGGCTCAGTGACCCAGCGGATGTCCACCATTCGGCAGCTTATTCCCAAGAAACTCAGAACAAGGGCAACAGAAAGGGGCTAGGGCAGGTCAGCAAAGGGAGAGGCTGCATGTTCTAAAGGCCCAGAGATACACCCTCAGCACCATAAATGAGCAAGTGAATAAAAGGGTGGAAAGGCAGCAGGTTCAGGGAGAAAAGGTGGGAGAAAAACAGAAGTCGCTGCAATTCCATAGCCAAGGAAGTTTTCCTGGACAGAAATCTCTTGAGACCTGAGACTGAGGCCCAAGCAACTGAGACTCAGGCGGAAGTAAAGCACTGGCCTGGCCTGGGTGGGGCCATGGGCTCGATTACTGGCACCACTCAAAGTATCCTTGGCACCCGTTGAACTGAGTATTTACTTCATTTTTTGTTTTGTTTTGTTTTGGGGCCACACCTGGTGACGCTCAGGGGTTCTTCCTGGCTTTGTGCTCAGAAATCACTCCTGGCAAGCTTGGGGGACCATTTGGGATTCTGGGGATCGAACACAGATCCATCCTAGGTTGGCTGCATGCAAGGCAAATGCCCTACTGCTGTTATCACTCCAGTCCCCTACTTGATTTGTTTGTTTTTGTTATTTTTTTTTGGGCGGGGAGTCACAACTGGCGGCACTCAGGGGTTATTCCTGGTTCTGTGCTCAGAAATCACTCCTGGCAGGTTCGGGGGACCATATGGGATGCCGGGAATAGAACCTAGGTCAGCTGCTTGCAGGCAAATGCCCTACCGCTGTGCTATCATTCTGGCCTCATACTTCCATTTTTTCTTTTTAACTCCATTTTTTCCTACTGGGGCCAGCAGTCTCTCATTTGTGATTAGCAGCTTCTCTGAGGCTCTAGCCGTGATACCCGAGAACAAACAAGCTGTCCAGCTGTCCTGCTGCCTGGGTGCACCATGGGCCTCAGCGGGGGCAAAGGCCTCTCAGGGCTGCCCCCACTCTGGGACCTGGATACCTCATGAGGTGAACGGAAAGATGGACCTTGTCCCATGCCTATAGCCACAGGCGCTGACTGAGCATGTCAAGTCACTCTCAGGGAACTGAGAATGTTCCCTAGTTACAGGCAGTAAGGCAACTGGACCATAGGATCCCTGAAACACCCATCAGGACTCTGGGACAAAGAGAAGGGTGGGGAGACTGTGATTCAGACCAGAGCTGCCCAGCCTTGATGACTGAGGTCCCAGGCCCCAGGCCACTTCCTTCTTCCTTTTTTAATTTAAATATCATTATTTAAGCACCATGATTACAAAGATGTTTGTAGTTGGGTTTCTGTTACAGTAAAGAACACTCCCCTGAGGTTGGCAGCGTCAGAGAGGTCTGGAAAGCTTAATAAATATCTCCCTTGGTTACCAGCTGGAATAGGGAGGGCATTTGTCTTGCACATGGCCAATGCAGGGTTCCATTCCTGCCCATCCTATGTAGACCCCAGAGCCTGCCAGGAGCAGGCTCTCTCTGAGCACAGAGCGAGGTGCAACTCCTGAGTGCCTCTGGGTGTGGCCCAAAAAATCCTCAAAATAAACTCCCTTGAATTTTTTAAATGGTGAAAGTGCACAGAAGCAGCCTAAGGGCAGTAGGAGTCAGAGGAAGCAAGTTTAAGATGGGATATGCAGGCTGGAGAGATGGCACAGCAGCATTTGCCTTGTAAGCAGCCGATCCAGGACTAAAGGTGGTTGGTTCGAATCCCGGTGTCCCATATGGTCCCCCGTGCCTGCCAGGAGCTATTTCTGAGCAGACAGCCAGGAGTAACCCCTGAGCACCGCCGGGTATGACCCAAAAACCAAAAAAAAAAAAAAAAAAAAAAGAAATGGGATATGCAAAAAAATAATAATAATAATAATAAAGGGGCTGGAGAGATAGTATGGAGGTAGGGTGTTTGTCTTGCATCCAGAAGGTCGTTGGTTCGAATCCCGACATCCCATATGGTCCCATGAGCCTGCGAGGAGCGATTTCTGAGTGTAGAGTCAGGAGTAACCCCTGAGCACTGCTGGGTGTGACCCAAAAACCAAAAACAAAAAAACAAAAAAACAAAAAAAAAAAGAAGAAAAAAGAAATGGGACATTCGAGCCAGAGAGATAGCATGGAGATAAGGCATTTGCCTTGCATGCAGAAGGACAGTGGTTTGAATCCCAGCATCCCATATGGTCCCCCGAGCCTGCCAGGAGCGATTTCTGAGCGTAAAGCCAGGAGTAACCCCTGAGCGTCGAGGGATGTGACCCAAAAACCAAAACCAAAAAAAAAGAAATGGGACATGCTCATGGGGTTCCAAGTCACTGGAGCTTCCCCAGCATCACAGGGGGGACACAGCAAAGGGCAGAGCAAGGCTGGGGCAAAGACTACTGAGTCCCGTCCCAAGCCCCAGGGAACTTGGGCCACTCACCTGCCACACATACGTCGAAGTAGTCGCCAAACTCGGCCCGGATGTGCTTCACCAGGTCCACAGCATAGTTGAAGCCGCGAGCCTCCTCTTCCCA
Organism: Suncus etruscus; assembly: GCF_024139225.1. Classification (NCBI taxonomy): domain Eukaryota; kingdom Metazoa; phylum Chordata; class Mammalia; order Eulipotyphla; family Soricidae; genus Suncus; species Suncus etruscus. The sequence goes on from NC_064853.1 coordinate 6,872,777, forward strand.
CTGGTCACCTATGGGGTCTGCATGACGGGGTACGTCAGCTCTGGGAGGCCCATGGGTCCCTTTACTCCAGCCCTGCTAGATGACTCTGCACCCTGACCTTGTAGGTAGCACCCGGGGCACAAGGCAAAGGGTCCAGCCAGACTGCTTCCTTGTCCTGCCAGAAATGCTACATCCAGAAATCTGAGACCTCCCCTCCGAAACACAGAGAGGTTCAGAAATATCTCCCCTCCACACACTACTCCCTGCAGAACTTCCCACTGTGGTCGGGGAGAACTGGGTTGAGGGACAAGGAGTTTGATGGGCTCAGCGAATATCCGGTTCCATTGGGGCAATATAGGGTCCCCCAGATTCCCCCTGCATGAAGCCAGGAGTAGCTCCTGAGCAATATGGGATACGGGCTCTGAACAACAACAAAAACAGAACCCAACCCGAGCCGCAGGCACGGTGCCAAGGTCCCTTTCCCACACTTGGGCGGGTGACAGTTGGCGCTAGTGGCGCCGGCAGCTGCTCTCTGAGCTGAGACCAATGCCAGAGCTGGCTGTCCCGGCCCAAGCGGGGGCACAGCTAGAGATCAATTCGGCCGCGTGAGCCAGGCCAGGAGGTTATCAGGTCCTGGCTGCAAGCCACTGTGGGGAGATCCCAGGTCAAGAGACAGTCCCTGAGCCTGGGCAACTGCTGTGACCCGCAGTGCCTGGGGATGCTCTGAGGTGGAACCTGGAGACAGAAGAGGCCCAGGTAGGGACTGGAGAGGTCTGGGGAAAGCAGGAACCTGGGGCCAGAGCCATAGTAGAGCGGCGAGGAGGGCGTTTGCTAGGCACTCGGCCAACCAGGGTTTGATCCCCAGCAACCCACACTGCCAGGAGCAATCCCTGAGCATGGCTGGATGTGGCCCCAAACAAAGCATCGTGCTGGCACCCACCTCCGCGCAGGGCCAGAATGTTCTTCAGGCCCAGGCGCTTGGCCTTGTGCAGATGGGCCGTGAGCTCCTCCTGGCTCTGGCGGCAGCAGGTCATGTGCAGGACGGTCTCCAGGCCACAGTAGTTGACGGCAGTGCTGGCGATCGCCATGGAGGACGTCTCCTTGTCGGAACCGGGGTCCCCTGCAGGGTGCCAGGTCACATCTATGAAGAGGGGGCCACCGGCCCCCATCCGGTCAAACCTGGAGGGAATTTCCTTCTGAAAGGGGCTCTTGAGACACAGCACCTGAGCCCACCTTCCTGGGAGTGGTAGGTGAGGCTAGAGGCAAACCCACTCATGCTGGGAACCGGTCTGAGCCTAAAGAAAATGGGGTGATGGGTGATGCTGCACAGGAAATAAGACAGTGAGGGGACCCCAGTGCCAGGTGCTCCTGGGTTCAGCACAGCAGCCAGTCTGCACGATTTGGCAGTGTCAAACCACGCCCAGACCCTGGAATAAACTCTGCAAGGCATGGGCAAGCATGTTCTTGAGTAAGTAAAGGCATGTCAGGAGTACGGGGGTGGGATAGGGGGATAGTGTTCCTGGAAGCCTCAGAACACAGTGAGGTTCATGCTAGTGGAGACAGAGTGTCTGTCACAGAACAGGGAGTTTCTGTCCTGCCCCTAGGTCTGAGACTTGAACTGGTGTCCCAGGGGTTCACAAGACTGGACATCCTCACTCACCAACCGGGGTTTGTGGGGTAGCCAGCTGGGAGTCACACACCTGGTGACATGCTCCCCCTCTCACGGGTTACCCAACATCCTGCAGCAACCGCTGTGGGATTTCAAGGGGCATACTCGGAATTCCTCACTTGCTGAGAATTGCTGACAATGTTCTCCCTGCATTCCGCCCACAAGGGGGGAAGAATCGGCTGGTCCAGGTGCTCCCACCACCCCCAAAGTCTTCTGCTGGGTCAAAGTGCCTGATTCCTCTGCTTGGGCCCCCCCTCCCCCTGTCCCTGGCTCACCTAGAGATGAGGTTGGCAGCACCCTGGGCCGTGCGAGGTGGGAAGAATTCCAGGGAGAACCACCTGTCCCCTGACTCCAGGCGCCGCTGCATCTTCTCCCGGAGTCGCTCGTGACGCTCGGGGTCGGGCCCCGGGGTGGAACATCGGGAACTATCCGTGGAGCCTTCGCTGCCGTCCTTGTGTAGGCTGGGATCCTTCACCATGGCCGGGGGCTTGCTGCATGGGGTGCGGGCAGGGGCAGGAGGGCAGGAAAGAGAGAGGTGACGCTGCCACCTTCTGACTTGTACCCTGGGACATTGCTAGGACACTGGCTGACTCTGCAGCTGCCTAGCTCAGAGCAAGAGAGCCCCCCTAAACCACCCAGTTCCTGCACCAGGGCCTCGCCCCACACCTTCCCCGGGAACAGCTAACCTGACCCAGGGTGGCACCGAGAAGGTCCCTGGGCTGGCCCCCAAGGCCCTCATGCTTAGGGGGAGGGCGCGGGCCCCAGAAGGGAAGGCCAGGGATTTGGGATGGTAAGGCGATCGGCTTAGTCCCAGAGTGGGTGGGGAAGAAACTAGAAGAACCGAAAGGGCGGAGCTGTGACAAAGGACAGGGCCAGAGCCAGCCTGGCCCTAGGCGGAGGCAGGGCTCCAGCTGGGGGGAGGGCGGAGGTGCCGATAGGGAGCCCCAGGAAGGAAGGGAAGGAGGGGCGACCCGCCTGTGGGGGTGGTGGCAGCTGAGGCTAGCAGACTTTCAGGGTCACCAGGTTCGCTTGCCCGAAGACTTAGCCAGGCCTGGCACATCTTCTGGGCCTCCGGACAATGTATGTATGTGGGGGGTGACATGGGAGCAGCCAGCCCTCTCCCGTGTCCTGCTGCTGACCCCAAAGATGGGGCTGGGGACTTCTTGATACTGGACAGGCTCTGCTGGGCAGTAGTCTGGCTCCAACGTGGGAAGAGCCTGTCTCAGGTCCAACTCAGAACAAAAGCTGGCAGGGCTGTCTGTGCCTCTGGCCTGACACGGCTCTGAAACCAGTTTAGAAAATTAAGACAGGGTCGCAGCCACCACACAGGAAGCCGAGCCTGGGTCCCCACAGGGCACCGTGCCTCCTGGCAGTCCCATGGGAGAATAAGACAGACTTTGGCAAAGTAACCTGCAAACACGGTGTGGGTGACCAAAGGGAAAAGCAGGCCCTGCTGCTAAACAGCAATTTACTTTCTCTCTCAGAAGCCACACCCAATCAATATTCAGGGCCCATTCCTGTTGTGAAGTAGACAGAACCCCATCTCTTTGTTTTGTTTTGTTCTTGGGCCACACCCAGGGCTGCTCTGGGGTTACTCCAGGCTCTGCTGAGCTCAGAAATCACTCCTGGCAGGCTGGGGGACCCTAGGGGATGCGAACAAAACAAACCAGAATTGGTCACGTGCATGGCTCCAGCCCCTCCATCTCTTTTGTGCTTTTTATTGGGGGGAGGAGTTTTTCACACTAGGTGGTATTCAGGGCTCCGTGCTCAGGAAGACCATTTGTGGTGCTGGGGATCTTGGTTGGCCACCCCCTAGAACCCCAAATTTGTCAAGTTCTAAAGTCTGCTCAGTACACTGAATGTCGACCCCTAAATTCTGCCTCCTGAGAAGTTCCAGAAATTCACTTTCTCCAAACACCCACACACATCCCCACAGCGTTAAGTAACCTGAGACCAGACTGAGATCCCTTAGGCCAGCATTTTCTCCGCCAGCAAACACCCACTTTGATTCTGACCCAGCTGCTGGGTTTCTCAGGCCAGTAGCAACAGCAGCGAGACCAGCCCTCGGGCCTTCCAGCTTCAGCTGGCTGGGACCCAGCTACCAAGCATCTGCTATGGGAACTGCTCCCCAAAACTTGCTTTCTCAGTGCAAACCAGCAGCCACTCTAGGCTGGGCTCCCCTAACGCCTGACTACTAGTTGGGGGAGGGATACACAGGCTGGTCCCCTCCCATTCACCCCCCAGGGGCCCTCCAGTCTCCCAGCACTGTTCACCAGCTTCTAAATTCCAGCGTGCTCCAAGCTGATAAGCTCCAGCGCCCCTATCTCCATCACTCCCCGCCCCAGCCAGTTCTAGTGCATTTGTGGGTGCCTAACCAGCGCCCAAGGCCTGAGGTGGGTGGGGGGCTCTGGGGCAGGGCTACCAGCAGCAGCAGCAGCAGTAGCAGTAGGTGCCCAGGGAGGGAGGGCTGCGGATCTAGGCGCCTCAAGCCGCAGGGAGTCTCCTCTCGGGGTCACAGTTGGGGATCCCGAATCAGGGGTGCTGGTTCTGGGTGATGCATGAGTAGGAGGGGTGCTGCACCCCGCCTGATTGTGGGGTCCGAGATCCAGGCCTTGTGGGGACGAGTCTTGGCTTCACAGCTGGATCTGGGAGTCTCTAGTGCCCCGAAGGGAGCATTCAGTCGAGGCAGAGGTCCCCCACCTGCAATGGGGGAATCCAATCCCCATCACTCCCCGAGCAAGCCCCAGCTCCACCAACACTCACCCTCCAGTCTGGGGGCGAGTCAGCGCGCATGCGTGGTAGAGGCGACTGCGACTGCGCGGCGGCCACGAGGAGGCAGCGAGGAGGGGGCGGGCCCTGGAGACGGTGTCGGTTGCTAAGGAAGTTGGGGGTCGCTGGAGGCGGGACGTTCGGTCAGCTGACGGGAAGTCCCGCCCCTAACATGGCGGCGCCCATGGGTCTCGTAGGAAGCGGGCCTTCCACCATCCTGTGACGCGAACCCTCGACCCACCCGCCGGCAGCCACTCCCCGTCGCCGTCGGCGGGGGAGCTCGAGCCTCACGTGACTCGCTCTGTGAGGGGCGGTCACGTGAGGGAGGGCGCGGCTCTTGGACCCAAGGGGGTGGGCCGAGGCCTGGAGGTGGTGTTGGGGGGGGGGATTCCTGAGCAAGATGGCGGGGTGCAGGGGGTCCCTGTGCTGCTGCTGCCGGTGGTGCCGCTGTTGCGGGGAGCGGGAGACCCGCACCCCCGAGGAGCTGGTGAGCTGGGGGTTGCTAAGGGATGGGAGGCGGGAGGCGTTGCCCGGGGGTGGGGCCTCCTGCAAGGTGGCAGTGGATGGGGCTGGGGACCCCAGAGCAGTCAGTGCTCAGGGGTTATTTAACTCCTGGCTCTGCATTCAGAAATCACCCCCTGGCAGGCTCGGGGGGACCCCTATGGGATACAGAGGTCCGTCCTGGGTTAGCTGCTTGCAAGGCAAACACCCTCCCGCTGTGCGATATATCTTGTTCTCTCTTAAGCCCTCGTTGGAGTCTTGAGGGCGGATCCCTGGCCAATTGCTGCTAGTCCCATCCGTGTCTCCCTTGATTTTTGATCGTCTGAGAGGAGTTAGGAGCCCGTTGAATGTTTTTACTGAAAGAGATCCTTTTACTGGACCTGCCTGGTGCATGTCATGCGGCTGATAGTTGCTCCAGCCTTGTCCCCCTCACCCACCCCCGTCTCTCTTAACTTACCCTTTCTGGGTCACTGACTGCTCCCCCCCCCATCTGCATGACATTCTGGGGACACTTGATGTGTTCTCCGAGTTGACAATTCTCAGATCTCCCACATTTTTCATAAATTCTGAATTCCTCTGATAGAGTCACCTCGAGACTGAAGAGAAATAGGGTGAAATTAGAGAATGTACATCCCCAGAGAAAAATTCTTAGGAGAATGGACCCAGGCTATGTAGAGTATAATCTGAACATTCCGCTCTTCCCCCCAATCCTTTTGTTGTTTTACAGTCTTGCAAGCCTTAAGCCCAATGCAAAGTGCTCACCTGTCCCCTTAGTTAAGAGAATCTAATAGGAGAAAGTTTTTCACCTTTTGTGGTTTGTTTGGTTTGGTTTTTGGGTCGCATCCTGCTGTGCTCAGGGGTTACTCCTGGCTCTGCTCAGAAATTGCTCCTGGCAGGCACGGGAGACCATAGGGGATGCCGGGATTCAAACCACCATCCATCCTTGGTTGGCCGCATGCAAGGCAAACGCCCTACAGTTGTGCTATCTCTCCGGCCCCAGTTTTTCACCTTTTGGAGAAATCCATGCTCCTGGTTTCCCTACCTGCTCTTCCTTTCCTCAGATACAATTTGTATTGAATCTGACCATCTCCTCTCCAGTCCCTGCATTGGGCAGGGCTTTTGCCTTACATGTGGTTAATCTTATTTTGATTTCCAGCATCCTATAGGGCCCCCTATCCTTGCAAGGATTAATCTGAGCACAGAGCTGGAAGTAAGCTCTGAGTACAGCCTGGTGTGACCCCATAACCAAAAAGCAAAAACTTTGAAGCCTTGCAATCTTGATTGCCTGTGCACCCTAGAATATCCCTTCCCCGCTAAACTGACAGTAGGTGTAGTTTTAAGACATCTTGGAGACAAAAGTGGTTGTTTGGAGCTGGAGAAATAACTCTGCACTGAAGCACATGTTTTGCATGTTGGAGTCCCGGGTTTGATTCCCAGCACTGCATGGTCCTTTGAACACTATGGGAGGATCCCCCAAACATACAGCAGAGAATAGTACCTGAGCACTACTAGGTGTGGCCACTCAAATAAAAAACAGTCGTTATTTAATAGGATTTGGTGGGGGAGATTTGGGCCATACACTGCTGTGCTTATGGCCCTGCCTCCAGTGCTAGGGATCCAACCAGGGTCAGTCACTTGCAAGGCAAGTGCCTTAACTCCTGTAACTGTCTCTTTGGTCCTTTTTGGCCGAAATGCAACTGCTCCTTATCTCAAAGGTCCTGTTGCTGTTTGATAGATGATTTCAGAACTAGAAACTGATTTCAGGAAATTCTTCAACTTCTTTCCAGTTTTAACCATTAAAAGGGTTTTCTTGGGGCCACAGTGATATAATACAGCAGGTAGGGTGCTTGCCTTGCATGCAGCTAATTCGGGTTCAATCCCCCGCATCCCATATAGTTCCCTGAGCACCAGGGATTTCCTAAGTGCAAATGCCCTGAGCATTGCTGGGTGTAGCCAGACAGAAAAAAAAAAAAAAAAAAAAGACAAAAAGAAAAGGATTTTCCTCCTGTGCTTTTTATTTTTTTCAGACCATCCTTGGCGAGACACAGGAAGAAGAGGACGAGATCCTTCCAAGGAAAGACTATGAGGTAAGAATCTTAAACGCTGGATCTGGGAACATATGTAGTGAGGAACCTGGTGACCTCAAGACCAAACAAAGCATTAGATCACTTCTGTTGCAGGACAAGCCTCTTCTCTCTGGAGAAGGGCTACTTAACAAGACCTTTGCTCTTCTCAGTTCCAAAGCAAGATCTAGTTGTTGCCATAAATTTTTGTTTTGTTTTATTCTGGAGCCATCACATCCAGCAGAGCTCAGGGCTTACTCCTGGCAGTGCTCAGGATGGGGTGCCTGGGATTGAACCTAGGTTGGCTGTGTGTAAGATGAGTGCCCTCCCCACTGTGCTCTCTCCGGCCCCTGCCCTGCTTCTAGACTTGATTTTACCTTACCTAGGTGGGTATGTGTTTGCTCATATAGAGAACTAGCATCTACCCTGTGACTGTGCTCAGATATGGACCAAGATATCTTGCCCTTTCTTTGACAGGACTTTGTTTTCAGAAGCTTGTTTCCTTCTCAATAGCATCTGAGTGGCTGTGGACTTAGCTTGTTTGAGGAGCCAAGGACAGAGTGTAGGGCCTTGCACCTGCTGAGTTATGGTCTATAATTCCTAGTTTTATTTTTTTTTATATTTTTTAATTATTTTTTTTGGTTTTTGGGTCACACCCGGCAGCGCTCAGGGGTTACTCCTGGTTCTATGCTCAGAAATCGCTCCTGGCAGTCTCAGGGGACCATATGGGATGCTGGGATTCGAACCACCATCCTTCTGCATGAAAGGCAAACGCCTTACCTCCATGCTATCTCTCCGGCCCTTAGTTCCTAGTTTTAGTTGACAATCTTCAAATACTTGTTTAGTTACCAAAGCATTGCTTCTGGAGTAAGGAAAACATAACACTTGGGGCTTTTTTTTTTTTTTTTCTGGTTCTTGGTTTTGGTGCCACACCCAGAATGCTCATTCTGGCTACTTCTGGCTCTGTTCTCAGGAATCACTCCTAGCAGGCTCAGGGTAATATATGGCATGCTGAGGATTGAATGCAGGCTGACTGCGTGCAAGGCAAATGCCTTACTCACTGTGCTGTCACTCGGGTCCCAGTACTTGGGACTTTTTGATTGCTCATTGTGATGTTTTCTTTTTGTTGGTTTTTTTTGTTTGTTTGTGGGACTTGTGTTGGTTTTTTGTTTGTTTGTTTGTTTGTTTGTTTGTTTGTTTCATTTTGGTTTTGGGCCACACTTGGTGGTACTAAGGAGTTACTCCTGGCTTTGCACTCAGAAATCACTCCTGGCAGTCTCGGGGACCACCTGGGATGCCAGGGATCGAACCCAGGTCATTCCTGGGTCAGCTTTGTGCAAGGCAAATGCCCTATCACTGTGCTATGAATGATCCTTGGTATCCCATATGTTCTGCCAAACACTGCCAGGAGTGAACAAACCCTGAGCACAGACCCAGGGGTAAGCCCTGAGCACAGCTGCCTGTGGCCTCAAAACAGAAGCAAATAAAACCCAAAGCAATAAAAAAAAATGTTTGGGGTCCAGGTCTTTTCCAGACTTGGCAAATGCCTGTATTGTTGTCCATAGTGAGAGGTTTGTGGGAACAGGGTGAGGCCCTCAACCTTGTGCTCTCCCCTGATATCCCCCCTCAAGCCTCCCCATACCATCCTAGTGCCATTGCCTGGTTTGACTCTGTCCTCGTATCCAGGCCTCCTTCACGCCTTTTGCTAAATTGTGCTGATACTTGTATGTGTTTACTTTCAACAGACAGTATTTATGTTATGATTCATCTTTCCCATCAAATATTAATGCCATTAATATTTCTCACCAGCTCCTTAAGAGCATTTGTTTTTAAAGTGTGAGTGGAAATTTAGTTAGACACATAGAAAAGTCTGCTCAGATCCTTTACTTTTTTTTCTGTTTTGGTTTTTGGTTTTTGGTTTTGGGGTCATACCTGGCAGCGTTCAGGGGTTTCTCCTGACTCTATGCTCAGAAATCGCTCCTTGCAGGCTTGGGGGACCATATGGGATGCCGGAATTTGAACCACCTTACTTCTTTTTGCACTTCACTTTGCATGCAAGGCAAACACCCTACTATCCATGCTATCTCTCTGGCCTCAGATCTTTTACTTTTTAATCTTAAGTGTTCAGTCAGAGAGAGAAAGCACTTGGCCTTGATGTGGTTGACCCTATTTCTATCCCTGGTTCCTTCCCTGCTCCCCATATAGCTCCCCAGCACTGCCTGGAGTGATCCTTAAACTCGCAGCCAGGAATAAGCCTTGAGCACAGTTTCAAGACCAAATGCTCCCTAGTAAAAATAAATACATTAAAAAAAAATAATAATGGATTAAGAATCGACTAGAAAACTCTTCTGTTGAAAATCTTTCTAAAGTTTGCACCGTTTTGCCATCCTGAAATTTCAATTCATATGCTAAATTGACTCTTGCTCTGAGAAGATGAGGCTCTTTGAAAATATTAGAACCAGGGCCAGAGCAATAGCACAGCAGTAAGGCATTTGCCTTACACGTGGCCAACACAGGACAGGTTCTGATTCGAATCCCGGCATCCCATATGGTCTCTGAGCCTGCCAGGAGTAACCCCTGAGCACCACCGGGTGTGACCCAAAAACCAAAAAAATAAAATATAATATAATATTAGAACCCCCATTTGAGCGCCAGAGGAATAGTATGGCAGGTAGGGCACTTGCCTTGCACCTAGCCAGCCTGGGTTTGATCCTCGGCATCCCAAATTGGCTCTGGAGCACCACCTGGAGTGATCCTTTTATGCAGAGCAATGTGTAAGTCCTCAGAGATTTATGCAGAGCAGTTTGTGGCACCAAAACAAATAAGAAAAAAGAACCCCCATTTTGACATTCATTATCATGATCTCTGGTGTTTTTGTTTGGTTTTGTATGGCTTCTGGGCCATACCCTGTGGTGCTCAGCTTACTCCTGGCTCTATACCCCTGGGGTATATACTCTTATCTAGGCTCAGGGACCATATGGGGTGCCAGGCAAGAGCTTGCCCTGCTGTCCTCTCTCTCCATCACCATCAGTGGTTTGAATTAAGATGACCAGGGTCACTCCCAAGCCTCCATGTTCCCTGCTGTCTGAGCCCGCACACAGACCCACGCAGCGGATTTCATTATAAATCCTCCAGTTTCCAAGGAGCTGGTTCCTGAAGTCTGACCTATGGAGTGAGGAAAAGGCACTTCCCAGGGGTGAGCTAATGGCACAGAGAGCTCAGGGCTCACAGCCAGATGCCAGCTTTTCTTGACACACCACCACCGCAGGACCCCTGGAAATGGGCATGCTGTTGGCAGGTTGTGGGTCCCCCAACTCAAAGCGCCACTGTCTAGCATCAGGGGAGGAACTGAGCCGAGGAGCAGAGATGGACTGTAGCTTCACTAGCTTGCAGCTGGCAGTGCCTGTACAGCATCCAAACCTCAGAGAAGATTGATGTTCTGGTGTCTCATTGGATCCTGAATACCTTTGTTGTTGGTGGTGGTGGTTTTGGGCCACACCTGGCAGTGCTCAGTGGTTGCAACTGGCTCTGCACTCAGAAATTACTCTTGGCAGGCTTAGGGACCACATGGGATGCCGGGGATTGAACTCAGGTCTGTTGCACAGAAGGCAAACTCCCAATTCACTTTACTCTTGACCCCCAAAATTGTTTTCTGTTTATTTGTTGTTGTTGTTGTTGTTGTTTTTGTTTGGTGGCCATACCCAGCGGTGCTCACAGGCTATTCGTGGCTCTGTACTCAGAAATCATTCCTGGTAGGCTCGGGGGACCATATGGGATGCCGGGGATTGAACCCGGATCAGATGCATGCAAGGAAAACATCCTCCCTTCTGTGCTCTTGCTTTGGCCCCTTGGTTTGGTTTTTGGGCCACACCTTGTAGAGCTCAGGGATCACTCCTGGTAGAGCTTGGGGACCATATGTGGTATGAACCTAGTTCAGCTTTGTACACGGCAAGCACCTTACCTGCTGTACTGCCTCTCTGGGCTCAGGGCCCCTTTTAAAGAGGAATTTGACCCAAGTTCCACATGGTACAACTGTTAGTGCCACTTAGACAGAGGAGCCTGAGCAATATTTCATCATCTGACCAGGCATGGGGCCACCTGCCTGCGTGGCCAAGTAGGAGCTAGAGTAGCTGGTTGGTCCCCGAGCACTGCTGGGTAGGCTTAGGAAATAGAAGGGGACTTTTGACTGTTGCTTAGCAATGAGAGGGACTGGATTGGGACATGTGACCCACGGGCAGGTCCCAGCAAGAGCACGAAGATATAGAAGGAAGTAGGTTCTAAAAGGAGAAGCGCCATGGTGCCATCATTCTTGTTCACCAGGCTGCAGCTTCTGTTGCAGAAGAGGCAGAGACCACAACTACAGTTCCTGGGATTATTTCTGGAAAGATCTCTAGCAGCCAGCACGTGGTTTGTCTTAAATCTCTGCATTCTGGGACCGGAGCAATTGCACAGCGGGGAGAGCTTTCACCTTGCTCGTGGCCAACCCTGGTTTGACCCTTGGCATCCCATAGGGTCCTCCCAGCATCACCAGGAGTGATTTCTGAACACAGAGACAGGAGTAACTCTGGGACACGGCTAGGTGTGGCCCAAAAGTAATAACAATCTTCACATCTTGTGACCTGAATGTGGTCTCGGGGATGTGGGTGTCATTGGAGAACTGGGGCCTGAATCTGGGGTGGGCTCTTTTGATTTTTTGTTTTGTCTTGGGGGCCACACCTAGAGGCATTCAAGGGTTACTTTTGGCTCTATGCTCAGAAATTACTCCAGGCAGTCTTGGGGACCAGAGGGGATGCTAGGGATCAAACCTGGGCTGGCCACTTGCAAACAAAAATGCCCTAACTGCTGTGCTATGGCTCCAGCCCCTGGACCTTTTCTCTAACATAACCTACCACAAACTCAGTTTTCTCTATCTTATGCTATTTGTGGGGAACAGTCACAGCCAACTGTGTTTGGGGCTGCTCTCTGTTCAGGGGCTGTGCCTGGCACTGCTGGGGTCTGGGTGGGAGAGCAGCTGTGTATGCCAGAGACAGAACTTGGGGCTCCAGCCTGCAAAACCTGCACCCCAGCCCTTTGAACCATCCCCCTGACTCCTGATGACTGACCTCATTCTCCATAGGAGTCCCCCACAGGGAGGGGTATACCCCTGCATCACTCACTGACTGTAGTTCATTTGCTTCTACCTCACTGACTATTGTTAGCCACCAAGGTCTTTGACCATCTGCAGAAAACGTGTCGAGTGAAACAACTCCTGGTACTGGACATCTGGCCTCAACCGTTCATCGGTATAGATGTACGCCATGACCTTCTTAATTTGGGCCATACCCAGTACTCAGGGATCTGGAGTTTTCCTGATGACGACTCTCATTCTCTGATCCCTCTTTCAGAGTCTGGACTATGACCGCTGCATCAATGACCCTTACCTGGAGGTGTTGGAGACCATGGACAATAAGGTGAGGCCTTGCTTGAGCTGAAGACCGACCTGGTCTTCAGGAAGCTTCTTCTTTTGTCCCAATGCCCCACTCAAAACCTTTACCCTTGGCCTGCTTTTATCAAACATCGACTTTTATTTATTTTGCTCTTTGAGTCACATTCTGCAGTGCTCAGGGGTTGCTCCTGGCTCTGCACTCAGGAGTTATTCCTGGAGGTGCTCGAGAGGCCATATGGGATGCCGGGGATCGAACTCAGTCAGCCATGTACGAGGCAAATGCCCTTCCGCTTTGCTGCCATTCGGCCTGGCACAGTCCTTATTCCTTAGCTTCATCCTGACCCCCGTGGACCTGCTGTCTGCACCCTGACGTACTGCCCATCTCCCGGGCAAGGCACCCCCGGAAAGTCCCATCCTCTATGTGGCCCTGGGTGGGGTGTACAGTGTTGTCAGAAAAATGGGTGCTGGGATGCATCCCTGTCTTGCTACTCACGTGCCCCTTTGCCACATGCATCCATCCTCCCTGTCTCCACAGAGGGCCCGCAGGCACGAGGCGGTGAAATGGGTCTTGGTGTTTGTCATCGGCATCTGCACTGGGCTGGTGAGTTGTGGGGACCAGTGAGCTAGGGATAGGGGGCAGCTGCAGCCTATGTGTAGAATCAATAATTAAGGATGGATCTGGATGGAGGTGGATGGAGAAGGAGAAGGATGGAGGCCTTTGTCCTTAGGCTCCGGCCACGTGGCTTCATCCCCCATCAACCGGCGGGTCTGGGGTCCAGGAAAGCGACAGGTATTGAACTCACTCACAGGCAGGCATAAGGAGCATCAACTTTATTCATCCCTATTCACCACATGTGTGTGGCCTATCTTATAACCTTTTAAGCATTGCTATTCTTAGCTAGCCCTGCGTCTGAACTCCTTTCAGCCATCTCCCTTTGACCTCCATGCTGGTCAAAGACCAAAAGAGGCAAAAACCCAAAAGCCAGAGAGTCCAGCAGGGCAGAAACCCCTAATCCCCTGGCTCAAAGGCTTATCTACCTTTTCCAAGACCCTTCCCAGGAATGGGCGGGGTCTTGCAGGTAAGGTCACACATAATATCTGATTCCCAAGACCCCTCCCAGAAATGGGTGGGTCTCAGGTAGCTACACCTAAATCCAGGGTGGAGTTACACTATGGATCAGGGAAACAGCCCACCCTCTCTCCCCTCCCAGCTCTGCTCTCCTCCCCTCTCTTCTCCTCTCCTCTCCATTTCCCTTTTTCCTTTCCTTTCCCTCCTCTTTTTTCTTGTGCTGGTGCCGTTCTGATTTCCAACCTCTCTGACTGTTTTGCTTCATAGAATGACAGTGAGTCCTACAGCTCCAGGCTCTTATTTTTCTTTTTCATTATTTTACATGTTGTTTGGGCCTCCCTGGGCCATGCTCAGTGTGTGCTATACCCAGGAATACCTTGGCAGGGCTCAAGGGACAAGAGGTAATGCCAGAGATCAAACTAGGTTGCCAGCAAAACCAATGTTGTCTCTCCCCAGTCCTGTCTCTGTGACTGCCTACCTACATCTACACTGCAGCTGGTACCTCCCTCTAGACTACTGAGGGTAGAGTGAATACTGAGAGCTTCACATGCCCAAGACCCTGAGTTTGACTGCTAGCACTCCACCAATGTTGGAAAAGGCTACAGGTTGAGGGAAGGGGGCACTCAGAATGGCCCTGGACAGGCCTGAGCTCCTGGAACTGGCAGTGCTGGTGGCCAGAGCTAAAAGTCCAGAGTGGGACACCACTGATTTTCTTTTCTTTTTTTGGAAGGGGGGGGGTAAGTCACACCCTGCAGTACTCAGGGGTTACTCCTCTGCAATCAGAAATCGCTTCTGGCAGGCTTGGGGGATCATATGGGATGCCAGGATTCAAACCAAGGACCATCCTATGTTGGCCGCATGCAAGGCAAATGCCTTACAGCTGTGCTATTGCTCTGGACTCAGCACCACTGATTTCTCAGAGTGTCGGAAAGACAAGATCAGGGCCAGAAAAGACTCACGTTTGCATGCAAGAGAAACACCCCTGCCATGTGAAGCAGAATTAAGGACAGCACCTGGGAGCAGGCAAAGCCTTTTGCATCCAAACATGAGTCTGGTCTCACCATCAGACCACCTTCTTTCTTTATTCGTTTTGTTTTGTTTTGTTTTAGGGCCACATACAGAGTTGCGCAGGGCCTACTCCTGGTTTTGTGCTCAGAAATCGTTCCTGTCAGGCTCTGGGAACCATATGGGATGTCGGGGATTGAACCCAGGTTCATCCCAGGTCAGCCGCGTGCAAGGCAAATGCCCTCCCCACTGTGCTATCACTCCAGCCCTAGACCACCTTCTATTGGGGTGACATATTCAGCACTGTAGCGTTAAATAATTAAGGATGGTGGTGGATGGAGAAGGATGGATGGTGAGATCTTTCTCTGCCACCCCAGGCCATGTGGCTCCACAACCCCCATTCAGCTGGCGGGTCCCAGGTTTAGGTGAACTGCGGAATCAGACTCATCCAGAGACAGGTATCAGGAAGCATCAACTTTATTCATTCCCTATTCACCACATGTGTGTGGCCTATATCATAACCTTTCAAGCATTCAGTCATTCTTAGCTAGCCCTGCATCTTAACCCCTTTCAGCCATCTTCCCTTTGACCTCCATGCTGGCCAAAGACCAAAAGGCAGAGAGCCCACAGAGCCCTAATCCCCTGGGTCAAAGGCCTTATCTACCTTTTCCAAGACCCCTCCCAGGAATGGGCGGGGTCTTGCAGGTAAGGTCAAGTTACCTAGGGAGAAAGGAGGGATGAGGCTTCACAGCACCAGTATTGGGGGTTACAAACATTCAGTCCAACAGGAAGTTTCTGTTTTCCAAAACAGCAGCTGGGCCATCTTTCTCTTGGGTTGACACAAGTCTTATATTGAATTCAGCTGAGTACATGGTGACGTATAAGAGCGTGTGTGTTTGTGTGTGAAATGCAGCCACTGCAGCTGACCACAGGCTTGCATGCATGGCCCTTGTCAAAGTTTTAACTGTAGAAAAAATGGCCCTTGGGAATTTTCCTCTAGGAAAATTGACTGTAGGAACTTCAAAAAGTAAGGAATGTCTTACAGATATTGGGCCAGAGAGCCAGTACAGTGGGGAGGATGTTTGCCTTGCATGTGGCCAACCTAGGTTTGACTCTGGTACCACATATGATTCCTTGAGCACCACCAGGAGTGATCCTGGGTGCAGTGCCAGGAGTAACTCCTGAGCACCCAAACACACACACACCCACACACACAACAACAACAAACCAAAAAAAGGCACAACGGACTTTCAGAAACTGCTTTGTTTAGGTTCTAGGATCCCTTGTGGGAGATGTGGGTGGATGTTGCTGCTTTATTGAAATGTCAGTATTTATTGAAATGTTGCTGTTTCTAGCTGAAGGTTTCCTCTCACCAGAAGTTACTCAGCCTCTCATTGTTTGATGTTACTTTAAAAAATTCCTGGGGCCAGCGAGGTGGCGCTAGAGGTAAGCCTTGCAAGCGCTAGCCAAGGAAAGACCGTGGTTCAATCCCCTGGCGTCCCATATGGTCCCCCCAAGCCAGGGGCAATTTCTGAGCACTTAGTCAGGAGTAACCCCTGAGCATCAAATGGGTGTGGCCCAAACACCCCCCCCCCCCCCCCCCCCCCCGCTTTTGGCTTCGTGGCCAGACCAGCCAGCGCTCTGGTTAACTTCTGGCTCTGTGCTTAGAAATCACTCCTGGCAGGCTCACGGGACTATATGGGATGCCAGGGATCAAACCCAGTTTTGCTGCATACAAGGCAAAAACCTCCCCCACTATGCTATTACTCTCGCCCCTGATACTACTTTTTGTTTGTATGTTATTTGTTTTTGTTTTGGGGTCCACAACCAGTGAAGTTTAGCGGTGTCTTCTGGCTCTGTACTCAGGGATCACTTCTGACAAACTTGGGTGACAATATTTGGTACTGGGGATTAAAACCAGGTTAGTTGCCTACAAGGCAAGTGCCCTCCCTTCTTCCCCCTAGATACTGTTTGTTTGGTTTGGTTTGGTTTTTGGGCTCGGGGGTTTACTCCTGGCTATAGCTTCTGGCTCCATATGGGATGCCAGTGGATCGAACCAAGGTCAGTCCTAGGTCAGCCATGCATGCAAGGCAAACGCACTACCACTGTGCTATTGCTCCAGCCCCTGGATTTTTTGTTTGTTTTTTGTTTTTGTTTTTGGGCCATACCCAGTGGTGCTCAGGGGTTATTCCTGGCTCTGCATTCAGAAATTGCTCCTGGCAGGCTTGGGGGACCATGTGGGATACCAGGAATCGAATCGCAGTAAGCGGTGACCAACCAGTAGCCAAAGAGCTAGAGAGATGCATTAAAAGCAAGTCTGCCCTTGTCTGGGGCGGGCAGATCCAGAAATGCTGCTGGTTCTGATGAACAGCATTTTGCTTGCAAAAAGCAATATCTAGGGGCTGGAGCGATAGCACAGCAGTAGGTCATTTGCCTTGAATGCAGTCAACCCAGGTGTTGCATGAAATAATTAACGATGGGGCTGGATGGCGATGGATGGAGGCCTTTGTGCTTAGGCCCCAGCCACGTGGCTTTATCCCCATTCAGCTGGCGGATTTCAGGCCCAGGTAATCGGCGTAATCAAGACTCACTCACATGCAGGCTTCAGGAAGCATTAACTTTATTCATGCCCTATTCACCACATGTGTGTGGCCTATCTCATAACCTTTTAAGCACTAGTTATTTTTGGCCCTGCATCTAAACTCCTTTCAGCCATCTTCCCTTTGGGCTCCATGCTGGTCAAAGACCAGAACACAGAAACCCAAAAGCCAGAGCGCCCAGCAGCGCAGAACGGGCAAAGAGCCAAAAGGGCAAAAAGCCAAAAGGCCCGAATTCCCTTGGTCCAAGCCTTATATAACATTTCCCAGACCCCTCCCAGGAATGGGAGGGTCTAGCAGGTAAGGTTACACCTACTATCCGGTTCCCAAGACCCCTCCCCGAGATGGGTGGGTCTAGGGTCTTAAATAGGTACACCCACATTTCCTTTTTTTTTTTTTTTTTTTTTCAGGAAGAATCATCTTTATTTATCCCTAGCCACCACATGTGTGTGGCCTATCTCATAACCTTTCAAGCATACAGCCATTCTAGGCTTGCCCTGCGTCTTATTCTCTTTCAGCCATCTCCCTTAGAGAGCCCACCAGGGCCAAAAGGCAAAAGCCCCTTAATCCCTTGGCTTCCGGGTTTATCTACCTATTCCAAGACCCCTCCCAGGAATGGGCCGGGCTTTGCAGGTAAAGTCACACCTATTATCCGGTTCCCAAGACCCCTCCCAGAAATGGGTGGGTCTCAGATAAGTACCCTACACCCAGGTTCAATCCCCACCATCCCAAATGGTCCCTCAAGCCTGCCAGAAGAAATTTCTGAGCACAGAGCCAGGAGTAACTCCTGAGCAGCACCGGGTGTGACTCCCCCCCCCAAAAAAAAAAAAAAAGAAAAGAAAAAAGGATGAGCTTGCAGGCATTGCCTTACAGAGAATAGGAGTTGAAGGTGGAGAAGTGGAGCCTTTGGTCATGAACCCACAGGTGCCAGGAGGGATCCCCCACTGGTGGGATGGACTCACAGGTAACATTATCTGACTTATCAGCACAGCCAGGGGCTCGAAAGCAAAGCAGTGATTTCTACAGCACAAAAGTCATACTAACAGGATCACAGAAACTGCATTCGAGTCCGTGCCCTCTGCTGAAACCATTTCATGGTTCAGTGCCTGGAGTTGTGTGGTCTGCAGCTGGGCATCCTTGGGGACATTTAGGGGATTCCTGGCAGCCCCTTCATAGCCAGCAATGTGGGCGCCTTAGACAGTTCTGCTTTGTTCTGGGCTCACAGCTGGTGTCCTGCTCAGGCTCTGCCTCCTCTTCCTGCTGCTTTTAAACACACACACACACACACACACCATACACACACACACACACCGTACACACACACAGTACACACAACACACCGTACACACACACACATACACACGCGCGCGCACACACCACACACACACACACACACACACACACACCCTGTTCTCTCCCTTTGTGTTCTGGGGGCCAGTTTGGCCAAGCTGCAACCCTGAGAGCCTAGCAGTAAAGGGCAGTTGGGGCATTGCTGGTTGATAGCATGGGGGGGGGGGGTATCCCCGATGTGGCCAGCACCATTGGGGAGTGCTGAGCAATGGTTTCGCTTGCCTTTCACAGGTGGGGCTCTTCGTGGACTTCTTCGTGCGCCTCTTCACACAGCTCAAGTTTGGGGTGGTAACGACGTGTATCCTTTGTGTGGTGGACTGTTCCCGAGTCATTGCAGAGGCCCCTGGCCCCCCCACCTCTTAGCAGAGCCACAGAGATGGCTGCTGTCCCCAATCAATCTGTGAGTCTGGAGCGGGGCCAGTCAGCCCAGTAGAGTTGCTTCTGGAATCTGAAGTTACTCTCCCTGAATTTCTAAAAGAATAAAGTTGTCAGGTTGGTTTTGACACACAGGCAATGGGGATTGGCCCAAGTAGATGTCAAGACTTAGATGTTTTAGGATATTGTCATTTTCCTGGCAGGCTTGGGGGACCATATGGGATGCCAAGAATCAAACCCAGGTCAGACTCATGCAAGCCAAATGCCCTACCCGCTATGCTATCTCTCCGGCCCCTGACTCTTTTTTATTTAATCAAGCAGGAGTGCCTTTCATTGGTCAAAGTTGGGGACTTGAAGGATGGCCTTTGGATTCAGTGCTTGGGGAGACCCTGGGGTCCCACCAGTGATACTTAGCCCACCAAGCTGAGAGTGTTTCAGGGCAAGAGCCTGCAATGCTGGGGATCCCTGCAGGCCATACCCATCTGTGCTCCAAGCCATACACCCAGTGATGCGTTGGGGACTCCTGTAGTGATGGGATTCAAACCAGGGCCAGTGCTCATTAGCACATGCTCAACTGCTGCACCATTGTCTTCCTGGCCCCAGGGCTCCTTAGAGAATGTTCCAGATCACGATTCACACTCAGTTACTGTTTGCAGGCTACTTTCTCCAGCCTGTCAGGTCTTGTGCTGGGATGGGGGAGACATGCAGGAGGCAGCCCCGAGGAGCCTGCTTTTCCTTGACCATCTGTGCAGCTGTGGAGGAGTGTACCCAGAAAGGCTGCCTTGCCCTGTCTCTGCTGGAGCTCCTGGGCTTCAACCTGACCTTCGTCTTCCTGGCCAGCATTCCTGTCCTCATTGAGGTGAGCTGGAGCCGGGAGGCTGGGGGAGGCAGCCTTCTTGGTCCCCAAGCTGGGGGAAGGGGAGCTTGCAGCTTCATGTCCTGGTTGTCTGGAAGTGAGTTTAGCCTTAGAAGATGGATCCCTGATGGGGCTGGAGAGATAGCATGGAGGTAGAACATTTGCTTTCATGCAGAACGATGGTGGTTCGAATCCCAGCATCCCCTATGGTCCCCTGAGCCTGCCAGGAGCAATTTCTGAGTGTAGAGCCAGGAGTAACCCCTGAGCACTGCCGGGTGTAGCCCAAAAACCAAAAAAAGAAAAAAAAAAAAAAAAGAAAAGAAGATGGATCCCGAAGAAAGGGAAAGGGAGGGACCCTCCAGTCTCCACTGAGAGCAGTGTAGAAACTTCTCAAACTAGGAGGGTGTGCCTCACCTTCCTCTCTCAGCACCCTCTGAGGAATCTCATGTGCAGGTGATTCATGTTGGGAAGTCCCAACTCCTGGGCAGGAAATGCAGATCTCTGCAATGGGGTGAAGCTGAATCTCCCCCAAATTAGAAATCAGCTAATGGTTCTCCTGAAACATCCCTCTTCCATCCCCCATCTGTGTCTGAGTTGGACCCACCAGGTGCTACCCATGTTGCTAATGGAAAGTCAGTTACCCATGTTGCTAATGGAAAGTCAGTTTCCTCACTTTGGGGCAGCTTTTGCCCTGAGAAGGTTCTAGAAGCCAGGCTGACGAGTTGATGGGTTGCGGCTCCTCTCCCCCACTCCTTGTCTCCACAGCCAGTAGCAGCAGGTTCAGGAATCCCTGAGATCAAATGCTACCTGAATGGTGTGAAGGTGCCAGGGATTGTTCGGCTCCACACTCTGCTCTGCAAGGTCTTTGGGGTGCTGTTCAGCGTGGCTGGAGGTAAGGCGGGGCCTTTCTGTGTGTCTGTCAGTACCCAAGGGGTGCCAGGCATAGAATCCAGAGCAGCTGTGTGTAAAGCAAATTCCTTACCTGCTGTACTATAGCACCAACCCCTATATATTTATTTATTTTATTAAAAATGTTTGTTTGGGGCCACAACAGACAGTGCCAAGCTGGGCTGCTCCCAGCTCAGTGATTCAGGGTTGCTCCTGGTGGTACTCAAGATACTGTGGGGCCATGAAGGGAGCCACAAAGCTCTCCCTACCTGGAGGGTCTTTTTTCAGCTCAGGCACAGTAGTAAGTCCCCTTGGAGACTTCTGACGAAGCTCCTATTCAGTTGGCTTTCAGCAGTGCCAATAAGCCTGTTTTATTTTGTTTTGGGGTGATGTTCAGGGGTTACTCCTGGCTCTGCACTCAGGACTCACTCCTGGGAGGGCTTAAGGGACCAAATGGATGTCAGGGATCCAACCTGAGTCAGCAGCATGTAAGGCAATATGTGCCTTCCCCACAGTTCTCTCTGGCCCAGCCAACAAACTCTTCATTTCAAAGGCCAGGTCATGAAGATTTTACTCCTGGTGGCCAGGAACCATAATGAAGGGACTTTGGTAGATTCTTGAGATTGAGGAGCCATTTAAAGGAATGAAAGGATTATCTTAGACTGTCTGAAACATTCTGAAAGCATCCCATGGCACCAAGCTGCAGTTCACACGCACGCACGCATGCACGCGCGCGCGCGCGAGCACACACACACACACACACACACACACACACACGTGCACGCGCGGACTTCCCACACTGCTTCCTGCTGGACCCCAAACAGGCTCCTTCCCTTTGAAAGTCATGGTTCAGGAGATTTGACCCCTGACACCCCATATGATCCTCTGAGCACAGCTATCTCTGGACCAAAAACAAAAAAAAAAAAAAAAGAAAAAATCAGGGGTCAGGGTTCACAGGGTCCTGTGTCTGCCAAGCTGATGGGGTCCCCACCACCCCATCTAGGGCTCTTTGTGGGAAAGGAAGGACCCTTGATTCACAGCGGAGCTGTTCTGGGTGCCGGACTGCCGCAGGTAAGCAGATGACCTTTAGTGTGGACTCCCCCTTGACCTTGGCATGTGCTATCTGTCTGGGTGGAGGTGAAAGAGGGGGTACCTGGGCGTTTGCTGAGGGGTTTACTCACGCAGAGGGGACACATCGGCATCAGCTCAGCCTTGCTAGATTCAGGGAGGTTGCATGTAACTGGGGCTGCTGTCACACCGATGCCCCCCACACACATGCTTTCTTGAATGAGGAAACTGAGACCAAGAGAGCTGAGAGAACTGAGGCAGGTGTTGGGGTCCCTGCCTTTGAGTTGGAGAAGTTCCGGTTCTTTTTCCCAGTGAAGGGCTGGTTGGGTTGTCATGGCAGCAAAAGCCAGAGCACTGCCCCTCCTTATCTTTCACTGACTTCTTGCAGTCACTTCACCTCTCTCCTCACCCCCAAATTGAGACGAGAAGGGGAAAGGGCCAGGCAAGGCCTGGGGACAGTGTGGGAACTCCTTGGTCTCCCGATGCACCTGCTTTTCCCACAGCCCCCCTACAGGGTAGGGCAGGGCAAAGCATAGGGCTGTGTCTCTGCAGCAGCTGGTCCATTGAGAAGCCCCAGAAGTGGAGGAAGGGAGCAGGAGAAACAGCGCCTCTTCCCGGCTGTTGTGCCTCTTCCTCCCTCCCCTCTGCCCAGGGCCCCCCTGACGCTGCTCTCTCCTGCTTCAGTTCCAGAGCATCTCTCTACAGAAGATCCAGTTTAACTTTCCCTATTTCCGAAGTGACAGGTATGGGAAGGTTCCGAGCCCTAGTGCCCTACACCTGCCCCAGTCCTGCGGAGGGTCCCCATGGCCAGCTTGGGTCCTGGGCGGGTCTTGGGCGATGGAGATAGGAGACCATCGAAGTAGACTAATTTCTCTCCCCAAACGCCCCCCATGCAGCCTCTTCTCCAGGTGGACAGGCGCTCTGCCCCTCTAACTCGTATCCCTTGCACTTGTGCGTGTCACAGACTTGCATAAGGTCCTTGAGGTTGCCCAGAATCAGCTCTGCCCATCCTGATGGGTCAGGGGCAAAGTTCACTCCTCACATGCATGATACCTTGATAGCTGGGTTCCACATACACATACATGACAGAATGGGCTTTTCTTGTTACTCCTGCAAGTTCTGGTATCCTCCTGACCTTCCCCCTCATCCCCGCATGCTCCTGTTTCTGGAAAGAAAATGTGGAGAGGTCTTCCCAAAGGATGCCTCTGCTTCCCTGCTGGGGTTTAAGATCCAGGCTCTGGGGAGGCAGCTGGGAATCTGTCCCCTGGAGTATCCCCGCCCCAAACAAGCCTCACCCACAATGGCCTTATCCCGGTGCAAGCCAGGCACCATGGTGGTCATACCCTCGCAGCAGCCCCCCAGGTACCCCAGAAACTTGCAACACAAGTCAGGGTCAGTGCCTGGGGCTATACCTGGACTACCCTTCTTCTTCTCTCCTCAGAGACAAGAGGGACTTTGTATCAGCAGGGGCGGCTGCTGGGGTCGCTGCCGCTTTTGGGGCACCCATTGGGGGCACCCTGTTCAGTCTGGAAGAGGGTTCATCTTTCTGGAACCAGGGACTCACGTGGAAAGTGGTGAGACTAACCACACCCCAAGATTCAACCAGGCGACCCTCTGCCCCACTCACCGGAGTTGCCATGAGCACAGGGAAACTAGGGCTTTGTTCTAGACCTGGTCCCCAGCCTCTTGCAGCAGCCCCCAAGTCAGACAGCTGCAGCTGGCTGTTGCCCTGGAGGAGGTGGGACCCCTGAGCCCTAACCCTAGGCTCTACCCCAGGCTCTGCCCCAGGGTGCAGTCTTCCTTCACATAAATATGTTTAAGTAAACATAAATCCACTGGTTCCCCCAAGACACCCTTACAGCCTGCCTTGCCCTTTGACTCCCTGGAGAGCCCCCCTCCCCCGCAGGGTCCTGGACATGGACCCCGAGTTTTCAGGGTCCAGAGGAATGGTTATTTCTCCAAGGGCCTGTCAGGAACGCAGTGCTCATCACTCATTGTCACTCTCTGTCTCCTGGCCTCTAGCTCTTTTGCTCCATGTCTGCCACCTTCACGCTCAACTTCTTCCGTTCTGGGATCCAGTTTGGAAGCTGGGGCTCCTTCCAGCTCCCGGGGTTGCTGAACTTCGGTGAGTTCAAGGTAAGTCTTGGCCTGACCCCCAGAATGTCTGCGTCCTTGAAACTGAGCAAAGTCCGTGTGGCACCTGGTGGACATCACGGTCTGTCTCTGTTCGCCCTGGGGTCGCCCCTTGCCCTGGGGTCAGCCCCCCTCACATCTGAACTGTCCAACTTTCTGCTCTCATGGGCTCTGGTTTTTCTCTCTCCCTCCCTTGCCCCTTCTCTCAGTGCTCTGACTCTGATAAAAAAATGTCATCTCTGGACAGCTATGGATTTGGGGTTCTTCATCGTGATGGGGGTCATCGGTGGCCTCTTAGGAGCCACATTCAACTGTCTGAACAAGAGGCTCGCCAAGTACCGGATGCGGAACGTGCACCCCAAACCTAAGCTCGTCAGGTACCTGTGCAGTCACCCCTCCCATCCTGGTGTAAGACCTGGGCCCAGTGTTTGCCTAAGCCACAGTATGCTCTGACTGAGCTGTAGGCTCAGAGGCTGCTGCCTAAGACCCAACTCCTGTACTGGGGCTCAGCACAGATTAGGGGGTGGCCAGGCCAGGCAGCCTCCACACATGAGCCCAGACCAATGGGAAAAGGGGTGTTGAGGGGGTGCAGGTGGGACTTTGGGGTTCCCACAAACCGGGTGGCTTCTGATTCCACAGTGTGCTTTGCCTCCTAGAGTCCTTGAGAGCCTCCTGGTGGCTCTGGTGACCACCGTGGTGGTGTTTGTGGCCTCAATGATGTTGGGCGAGTGCCGGCAGATGTCTGAGGCCCAGCTGGGCAACGATTCAATACAGCTTCAGGTGATGTACCACAGGGCCCTACAACCCCTGGAGAACCCATAAAGGCCAGGCAGAGGTGGGGTGGGGTAGGAGCATAATGGACTAGCTGGGAAAGTCTCACTGAATGACCCTAGCAAAGATGGCAGCCCAGGAAGCTACTCCCTCCTCACCTTCCCTCTCTGCCTCTCCTCCCGGGCTCCTGCATTCTTCATTCTTCACAAGCTTGACTCTTTGCTCTTCTCATTTTCCCTTTCCCTTTCCCTTTTTTTTTTTTTTTTTTTTTTTTTTTGGTTTTTGGGCCACACCCAGCGGTGCTCAGGGGTTACTCCTGGCTGTCTGCTCAGAAATAACTCCTGGCAGGCACGGGGGACCATATGGGACGCCGGGATTCGAACCAACCATCTTTTGTCCTGGATCGGCTGTTTGCAAGGCAAACGCCGCTGTACTATCTCTCTGGGCCCCCCTTTCCCTTTCTTGGGAGGACCTTTCCCTGGAAAATGGGCTGTGACATAGGAGCAGAGCTTACTGCATTGTTTTCTCGAGATCAGCTGGCCTGAGAGCCAAACATTATTCAGCCAATGGAAGTTCTGGCCTCTGGGGTGTATGTTCTGGTACTTGATTGGCCTTCTGGGGGCTCCTGCTTTAGCCACAGAATCTTAGCATCTCCTCGGGCCCTTGGCCTTGGCTAGCTCGGTCTCACTGTCCCCAGGAGCAAGTCTGGCTTTTGGTGTAGCTGAAATATCAGGAATTGGCCTTGGCAACATCTCTATGCAGAGGCTGATGGTCCTGTCTTCAAAGGGTTACAAAACAGGAAAATATGCCAAACCAATGAAACATGGCCTGCAGAACCTAAAAGACTCACTGTCTGGCTCTTTACAGAAAACATTGAATAGTCCTTGTTTTTATTATTCCAAAGCCCCTTCATTGCAGTTTCTACAGATATTCTCAAAAGTGCCCTATGGAACCTTTATACAGAGGATTCAAAGACAAGCAGAAGGGGAGGGACCTCCAGAGCTTCCTTGAGCCTTGACTGTGTGTGGGATATTGTGCCCAGCTGTTAATACACTGTTTCTTCTCTGCCTTCCCTACCTCATTGGCCCCTGGGTTCACCATCTTTCTTTTTGTTTGTTTTGGGGCTACTCTTGACAGTGCTTCCAAGTTACTCCTGGCTCTACACCAAGAATACAGGTGTGCTCAGGGGACCTAATGGGATCCTGGGAATTGAACCTGGGTTGGCCACATGCAAGGTAGTGTCCTAACCACTGTACTGTTGTTTTAGTCCCAATTCTCCGTATTTTACAGGTGAGGAAAATCAAGGCAAAGTAAGGCTTATTTGGGGGGGTCTGGGGGACACACCTAGCAATGCTCAGAGGTTGTTTACGGGTCTGTGCTCAGAAGTTATTCATGGTGAGGTCTTCTTGTTGCGATGTTTTGAGGCCACCAGGGCTCAAGGCTTCCTCCTAGCTCGGTGCTCAGGGAGGTGGGTTAAAAATATCATATGGAGGGGCCCGGAGAGATAGCACAGTGGCGTTTGCCTTGCAAGCAGCCGATCCAGGACCAAAGGTGGTTGGTTCGAATCCCGGTGTCCCATATGCCCCCCCCCCTCCCCCCCGTGCCTGCCAGGAGCTATTTCTGAGCAGACAGCCAGGAGTCACCCCTGAGCACCGCTGGGTGTGGCCCAAAAACCAAAAAAAAAAAAAATATATCATATGGAGGGACCAGAGAGATAGCATGGAGGTAAGGCGTTTGCCTTGCATGCAGAAGGTCGGTGGTTCAAATCTCGGTATTCCATATGGTCCCGAGCCTGCCGGGAGCGATTTCTGAGCATAGAGCCAAGAGAAACCCCTGAGCACAGCCGGGTGTGACCCAAAAAACAAAAAAACAAAAAAAAAAAAGTATCGGGTTGAACGAGAGTTAGCCTCATGCAAGGCTGGTGCCTTAACCTCATTACAGATTCTCAAGCCACAGAGTAAAATTTTAACGGGCTCGAATTCCTGCATTCCTGATGAAGAAAATGGAACCCCTTTTCTAGGCTCACCCAAGAGGACAGAGTGAGCGTCCAACCCATCTCCTCATGACACCTTTCCCCTACTCCTAGCAGACCCGTTGGTTTTCAGCAGCTGCTTTGATGATTGTGCTTGTGCCTGAGCACGAAGTTGTGTGCAGAGCCTCTGGGGCTCACTCTTTTCTGCAGATTTGTCTGAGACTTCAACCCATGTGATGCTTTCCTAGCTTCCCTAAGGGAGGATATGGCCATGCTGGTCTCCTGCCACCAGGGGCCGCTGTCCCACTGTATTCCTGTCTGGCTATTGTTCCACCCCAGCAGGAGGCGCTGTCCCTCTGTATTCCCACCCGTCATAGTCCCACCAGGCTCTCCTGCTGCAAATCTTGTTCTCTTGTGTCCTGAGTGCCTCTCCATAGGGTTGAGTGGAATCCAGGAAACTTCCATGTCTGAAATGAACTTGGGAGCAACGCTATTTGCTTGCCCAAAACAGAGTGTGAAATGTCCCAGTCAGGAAGCTGAACCCCCTGATGCAAACAGCCGCCCCCCTGGAAGTCCCAAAGTGTGAGGAGAATCTGAAACAGGGAAGAACAAATTGGGATTTTATCAGGCAGACAGGCAGCAAGGGGCCTGCGGGATGCGTCCAGCCTTCTGTGGAGGTGGGGTTTCCTTGAAGTACATTCGGAGGTGGGTTTTTGGTTTTGGTTTTTGGGTCACACCCGGCTGTGCTCGGGGGTTACTCCTGGCTCTATGCTCAGAAATCGCTCCTGCTAGGCTCGGGGAACCATATGGGATGCCGGGATTCGAACCACTGACTTTCTGCCTGCAAGGCAAACGCCTTACCTCCATGCTATCTCTCTGGCCCCACGTTCGGAGGTTTTAAGAGCAAAGGGACCATGGTGCTGTTTTCCGGATGCCTCTTTGTCCCATTTGCCGAGTCCTTTTGGGCTGAGGATCTGGCCCAGACTTAGAGCCTCATCACTTAGAAAATTAATGGTTGGGCCGGAGTGGTGGCACAAGCGGTATGGTTTCTGCCTTGCACATGCTAACCTAGGACGGACCGCAGTTCGATACCTTGGCGTCTCATATGGTCCCCCAAGCCAGGAGCGATTTCTGAGCACATAGCCAGGAATAACCCCTGAGCATCACTAGATGTGGTCCAAAAACCAAAAGCCAAAAAAAAAAAAGATAATTCTTGTCTAGTGGCCAGAGCAATAACACAGCAGGGAGGGCATTTGCCTTGCATGCTGCTGACCTGGGCTTGAACCCCAGCATCCCATATGTCCCCCAAGCCTGCCAGGAGTAATTTCTGAGCTTGGAGCCAGAAGTAACTAAACCCTTGAGTGCTGCCAGGTGTGGCCCCAAACAGAGCAAAACAAAAAATTAATGCCAAGAGAGGAAACAGCAGTGACCTGAAGTGGGGGGGGGTGTTCATGTCTTTATGGCAGAGAGGACAAGGCTCAAGTGCTGAGGACACTTGCTCATGCTGGTCCTGTTTGCCTGTGGAGGCCTCAGGTACTACTCACAGGCCTGACCTTCTCAGCCTGGCTGGGGACAAGCCACTCGAGGACCCATGAGCCCTGGCCGCACCCTGTGGACCAACCATGACCCCTACCCTCTCACAGGTCTCCTCTGATGTGAACTCCAGCATCAAGACCTTTTTCTGCCCCAACGACACCTACAACGATATGGCGACGCTCTTCTTCAATGCCCAGGAGTCAGCCATCCTCCAGCTGTTCCACCAGGATGGTGGGCATGCACAAAGGGGTGCTGGGGATCCCCAGACACAGCCACTCACCTCCTCCTGAGCGTCACTTGGGTTTGGCCTTTGGGAGTGGCCCCATAGGCCACAATAGAGGTTTTGCCTCCCCCAAAATGGGAGGAACAGGAGGATCTGGTGGGCGAGTTGGTACCCCGGGCAGGCGCTAGGAGTCAGACTTGGGATATATGTTCTGTCTAGTTTGTTTCTCAGGGCTTTCTTCCTTGCTCAGGGATCACTCCTGGTGGGTGCCGGGGATCACTACCTTCGAGTCAAGCGCCCTCCCCACCCTTTCAGGTACCTTCAGCCCCATCACCCTGGCCCTGTTCTTCGTCCTCTACTTCCTGCTCGCCTGCTGGACTTACGGCGTGTCTGTCCCCAGCGGCCTGTTTGTGCCATCTCTTCTGTGTGGTGCTGCCTACGGGCGTTTAGTGGCCAATGTCCTGAAAAGGTACCATGTACGTGTGTATATGTGTGCACACGTGTCAGTGTGCATGTATGTGTGTAAACTTGTGCGTGTGGATGCGTTGGAGATGCAGTTGAGTGTACAGGGTGACCCCTGCAGTCCCTCCCTCAGGACTCTAATCACCCCCTTGTGGGTTTCTTACACCCCCTACCCCCCAGCTATATTGGACTGGGCCACATCTACTCAGGGACTTTTGCGCTGATTGGGGCCGCGGCTTTCCTGGGCGGGGTCGTCCGAATGACCATCAGCCTCACTGTCATCCTGATCGAATCTACCAACGAGATCACCTATGGGCTGCCCATCATGATCACCCTGATGGTGAGAACCTACACCCTGGTGCAGGGTGCTTAACACACACACACACACACACACACATGCACACACACGCACACACACCTCATCAGGACTTGTGCTCGACAACTGAGCCTCTGGACTCCAGCATGTGCTGTGTTCCAGGTGGCCAAGTGGACGGGGGACTTCTTCAACAAGGGCATTTACGACGTGCACATAGGCCTTCGTGGGGTGCCGCTGCTGGAGTGGGAGACGGAGGTAGAGATGGACAGGTAAGTTGGGGACAGCTCCATGGCCTCACATCAGAACTGACGTGCAGGGTCTGGCTGACCAAGAGAGGACACAGTGAGGAGGGCATTTGCCTTGCACATGGATGACCCAGGTTCGATCCTTAGCAACCTAAACAGAGCCTGGAGTAAGTAACTCCAGAGCACCGCCAGGTGTAGCTCCCAACAAACAAAAAAATACACCATACTGGGACCAGAGAGATAGCACAGCGGTAGGGCATTTGCCTTGTAGTCAGCTGATCCAGGATGAACAGTGGTTTGAATCCAGCATTTCATATGGTCCCCCTTGCCTGCCAGGAACCATTTCTGATCACAGAGCCGGGAGTAACCCCTGAACACCACTGGGTGTGACCCAGAAAAAACAAAAAAAAAGCATACAGGGCTGGATCGATAGCACAGTGGGTAGGGCATTTGCCTTGCACATAGCCAATCTGGGTTCGATCCCCAGCATCCCATAGGGTCCCCTCAGCCTGCCAGGAGTGATTCCTGAGCACAGAGTCAGGAGGAACCCTTGAGCACCAAATAAACAAACAAAAAAACATACAAAGAAAGCTGATTAGCCAGTGTCTGAGGGGCAGTGGTATCAGGGTAGGAAATAACTCTAGGTCCTGTGGAAAAGTGAGGGGAGATGGGTTGGGGGGCTGGGGCCTGATGGGCAACTCAGCAGGGCCAGGAGCAGACCCTGGGGCACTGTGGGGCCACTTCATCACAGGCTGGGGCTCCTGGCATCACAGTTAGGCGGTGCTGTCTGACTAAGGGCCGAGCCTAGAGGGTGAGTGCTACCTCTGACCCTATGACCAGGCTCACCCCATCCAAGAGTCTTCCCTGGCTTCAGATATATCCAGGTCACATGAAGTCTCTTGGGCAGGAGTCTGGGAAGAGCCGGCAAGGACCTCCCAGTGCCCTGTCGTGGCCTCGGGAACTAGACCTCAGCTGCCTTGCCCAGGGGGAACTTGCACCCCAACTTGATTCACTTCTGGCAGCACCCATGCTCCTAAGTAGGGCTCTATAGGGCCAGGCTTTGAATTTTGGGGGAGGAGCAGTCATGGGGGACAGTCCAGCAGAGCAGCCACGGCATTTCCAGACCTGGCAAGCCATGACCAGAGTATGTGAAAGGAGGGCTGGGGAGTGCTGGGGTTCAAGGTGAGGCTGGATGGTTCCCTCCCACCCCCAGACTGAGAGCCAGCGACATCATGGAACCCAACCTGACCTACGTGTACCCGCACACCCGAGTCCAGTCCCTGGTCAGCATCCTTCGCACCACCGTCCACCACGCCTTCCCCGTGGTCACCGAGAACCGTGGCAACGAGAAGGAGTTTATGAAGGGCAACCAGCTCATCAGCAACAACATCAAGTTCAAGGTAGAGCCACGGCCCGAGTGGGAGCTAGTGACTCACCCCTGCATGACACCTCTTCCAGAAGGCATGGGTACACTGGGATTGTGTGGCAGGAAGAAGGCCAGGGTAGAGGGAGAGAGGGTGGGTGAGGCCCTTGGGCATGAGCTGTCTCGTTCCTGGGAGCCAGGGGGCAGATGTCTGCGTGTCCCCCTCCCCCCCCCCCCCCCCCCCCCGTTTTCAGTCCTCAGTGCCTCTGGCATCAAGAAGGTTCTAGAACTGCAGCACAGGCTAACAACTTCTCTGCTTAGGAAGGGGAATTTTGGGGAATCAGAGCTGAGGGGAGCCTGGTGCTTTGTGCTCCTCAGTCACACCCTCCCAAGCATGCTGGGGGGTGGGGCCCAGAGAGGGGAGGGGGCCTTTGGGGGATTTATTCCTGATCTTGGCGGCAGAGTCTGGCAGCAACTCTGGGTCATGTGCTCCTCCCTGGCTTGAGGACTAGGAGAGCATCGTCCTAGCATCTGGGGTGCCCACCCCAGAACTGGCTCCTTGCAGTGGTGAGATTCTGAACCAGCAGAACCGTGAGCTCAGCAAGGCTTGGGGTGCCTGGAGCCTCAGACTCCTCCAATCCTGAGCCCCTGCCAAATTATACCCTGTACTTTGTTTGCCATGGAGCCCCATCACCTCTCAGTACAGCCCCTGTGCTCCCCCTCTTCACCCCTCAGAAGTCCAGCATCCTGACACGGGCCTGTGAGCAGCGCCGTCGCAGCCAATCCATGAAGTCCTACCCATCGAGCGAGCTGCGGAACGTGTGTGGGGAGCACATCCCGGCCGAGGGGCCCCCGGATGGGGAGGACCTGCTGCAGCAAATGCTGGAGCACAGGTGCATCCCCGGGAAAGGGGGGAGGGAGAAGGGGCCCCTGGCTGCTGCTGCTGCTGCTGCTTCTAAAGCATCTGGTTTCTGTGTGACAGGCACACGCCCTACCCCAGCCTGTACCCTGACCAGTCCCCCAGCGAGGACTGGACCATGGAGGAGCGTTTCCGCCCACTCACCTTCCATGGCCTCGTGCTACGCTCCCAGCTCCTCACGCTGCTCGACCGTGGCATCTGCTACTCCGAGAGCCAGTCGGTGAGGGGCCTGGCCCTGGTGGGGTGCAGGGGAGGAAGGGAGGGGGCACAGCGCTGGCCTCGGGATAAGCCGTGTCTCTGGGAGATGGCACCTGCCACATCCCATTACACACAATCACATACAAACATACAGTGAACACACAAACACACTACACAAGTTTCACATACATACAAATACATGCCACGGCACGCACACTAACCACCACACATATACATGCATACACACCTTATTACATACCACAGCCTCACCGCTATATATTCTCTCTCTCTTTCCTCTTCCCCTCAACCCATCCTTTCTGGAGCTCAGGTCTCCATCATGTAGGACCTTCCCTGTACTTTCTCTGCATTAACACACTCTCCCCCTTTTTAGGGGTCCTTCTGGGCATACTTAGGGAGCCTTGGGCCCCTCCTGGCCACATTCAGCCAACCAGGCTGGATGGTTCAAAGCTCTGGCCGGTAATGAGGTGCTGCTCAGGCCCAGTGCTGTGAGGTCCCCTGAGTATCCCCAGCAGTGTTCTAGGGACTGTGGAACAGGGCTCGAACTCAGGGCCCCACACATGAAGGGCTGCACTCAGGCTTCGGAGCCAGCGCCTGGCCTGGGTTTGCTTTCTCTGCTCCTGCCTGTCTTGTGACAATGACAATCCCTGGGTCGGGTGGTCCCTCTGGCCCTCCTGCTTCACCTATTCAGGGGCCTGAGACTCTGTTACCAACCTGGCCCCATCTGGTGCCAGGGAGGCGGCCCACGCTGTGATCCAGCTGGTGGCAGGAAGGACTACAGGACTATCCTAGAGTGCTGGAATGGGTCTGATCTCGGCCTGGTCATTGGTAGGAGTTTGGAGGTGACCCAGGGAACAAACTTGAGGCCCAGCCCCAGAGGCCCAGGTGGTCTGGGGTGGTGACAGGAGGGAGCAGCTGAGCAGAGTTGAGGCAGGACCCTCATCCCGTTTGCAGGACTGTTGGGAGTCCTTTGAGATCTCATATCCGTGCACCAGGCCTCGACTGCCAAGTTCCCTGGCACTACCCCCAGGTTCTATTAGTACTTTCTACACCAGCAGAGGGGACATCCTAGAGACTGGCCCAGGCTGGGGGCCTTGTTTCTGTCGCATCTCCTGCCCCCAACCTGGGCTGACCGGGTGGGCCTGGTGGGACCCACATGGCTGCTGTGCCTCGTGTCCAGGATCGGTGTCTCGTTTGCGTTACAGAGCGCCAGCCAGCCGCGCCTGTCCTACGCCGAGCTGTCCGAGGACTACCCACGCTGCCCCAACATCCACGACCTGGACCTCACGAGGCTCAACCCACGGATGATCATGGTGAGGGGGCCCGGCAGGACGGACAGAGGCTGCTGTGGTTCTGCACGTGCACGCCTACCCGCAGGATCTTGCTTCTCCTGGGCCCCTTGTCACCTTGCAGTCTCCCTGCAGGATGTCACTCCGTACATGAACCCGTCACCCTTCACCGTGTCGCCCAACTTGCACGTCTCCCAGGTCTTCAGCCTCTTCCGAACCATGGGCCTGCGGCACTTGCCGGTGGTGAACGCGGTGGGAGAGGTGAGTTGGGCCCCCCAGCGCTTGTGATCTGCACCCATAGGAACCCTAGAGCTCCCAGCTCCCACCCACCTACAGTGGGGTTGTGTGGACCCCGAAATCCCGCCGCAGCCCGGTGACCTGCCTGAAATCCCCCTCGTAGCCGGCAGGTGTCGCCGCATCATGCAAGCCTGTGTTCAGGCCGCTCAGGGCCGCCTCTGTTAGAGAACTTACCTGCGGCCTAGACCCCCTTCCCCACCTAATTACCTTTAGAAGAAAATGTTTGAGCAGAGAGGGAGGGAGGGAGGGAGGGAGGGAGGGAGGGAGGAAGGAAGGAAGGAAGGAAGGAAGGAAGGAAGGAAGGAAGGAAGGAAGGAAGGAAGGAAGGAAGGAAGGAAGGAAGGAAGGAAGGAAGGAAGGAAGGAGAGGAAGGAAGGAGAGGAAGGAAGGAGAGGAAGGCAAGAAGGAAGGAAGGAGGGAAGGAAGGGGAGGGAAGGAGGGAGGGAGGGAGGGAAGGAAGGGGAGGGAAGGAAGAGGAAGGAAGGAAGGAAGGAAGGAAGGAAGGAAGGAAGGAAGAAAGAAAGAAAGAAAGAAAGAAAGAAAGAAAGAAAGAAAGAAAGAAAGAAAGAAAGAAAGAAAGAAAAGAAAGAAAGAAAAAAGAAAGAAAGAAAGAAAGAAAGAAAGAGAAGGAAGGAAGAAAGAAAAGGAAGGAAGGGAGAGAAAGAAAAGAAGGAAAGGAAGGAAGAAAGAAAGAAAAGGAAATGAAGGAAGGGAAGAAAGAAAGGAGAGAGAGAGTGAGAGAGTTTTCCAAAATACAGCATCTAGAGACAGGAGAATATAGCAGGGAGGGCACTTGCCTTGAACCCGTTGACCCAGGTTCCATCTCCAGCATCCCATATGGTCCCCAGAGCCTTCCAGGAGTGATCCCAGAGTGCTGCCCAGTGTGGGGATTAAAGAAAAATGCCAGGAGAGCTGGAGCAATAGCACATTGGTAGGGTGTTTGCCTTTCATGTGGCCAACACAGGACACACTGGGGTTTGAATCCTGGCATCCCATATGGTACCCCCATCCTGCCAGGAGAAACTTCTGAGCACAGAGCCAGGAATAAACCCCTGAGCATATTTATTTTATTGGTGTGACTCAAAAAATAAGGTAAAAGTGCCTTAAAAAAAATACCAGGGGGCAGGCAGAGAGAACATGGAGGTAAAGCATTTGCCTTGCATGCAGAAGGACGGTGGTTCGAATCCCGGCATCCCATATAGTCCACCGAGCCTGCCAGGAGTGACTTCTGAGCATAAAGCCAGGAGTAACCTCTGAGCGCTGCTGGGTATGACCCAAAAAACAAAACAAACAAAAAATACCAGAGGCTGGTGTCATAGCACAGTGGGGTAGGGTGTTTGCCTTGCCAGCATCCGGCCCGGGTTTGATCCTGGTTATCCCACAGGGTTCCCTGAGCCTGCCAGGAATGACCCCTGAGCACAGAGCCAGGAGTATCCCTGAGAACCACCAGGTGTGAACCCAAAAAAAAAAAAAAAATTAACAAAAAAGACCAAACAACAAAACGATTCAGCAGCGAAAATTTTTTTCTTTGCTCTAGACTTACTTTGTTTTCCTTATGACAGGAATATTGTTAATTGATGTAGAAAGGAATGTAGCCAATTTGTGGGTTCCCTGATTTTCACACCTGAGCTGGTGGTGAACTAATTGAATTCACTCCCCATGAGGCCCACCTGGTGGGGGGGGGGGTCCATGCCAGGCCTCAAAGCCCTTGGTCTGCTGACTGGAACGAAGGGGAAAGGTGTACCTTAGGCAGGGCCAGAGACGTGCTGAAACATCACGCCCACCCCAGCCACTGGGGTCCTTGTAGGGTCTTACCCGAGGCTGGTGACTAAGCATAGCCAGGCAGGATTTGGGGGCTAGCACCCCCTTTCTTTGGAACTTTTCAGCATCCCTTGTACAAGCTCAGATATGAGTGCTGGGAGGAGGGGTTCACGACCTATGTGTCTTATTTTCTTTTTTTTTTTTTTTGGTTTTTGGGCCACACCCTGTGACGCTCAGGGGTTACTCCTGGCTATGCGCTCAGAAGTTGCTCCTGGCTTGGGGGACCATATGGGACACCGGGGGATCGAACCGCGGTCCGTCCTAGGCTAGCGCAGGCAAGGCAGGCACCTTACCTCCAGCGCCACCGCCCGGCCCCTAATGTCTTATTTTCTATTGGAGGCCAGAGCAATAGCACAGGGTAGGGTGTTTGCCTTGCATATGGTTGACCTGGATTCCATCCTCGGCATCCCATCTGGTCCCCTAGGCCTTCCAGGAGCGATTTCTAAGTGCAGAGCCAGGAATAACCCCTGAGCATCACCAGGTGTGGCCCAAAAACTAAAAAAGAAAAGAACTAATTCTATTCATTGGGGTGTGGGCCACCTCGGGTTCTGGGGTCTGAGGTCCCCACTAAGCAGTTCTGTGCTCAAGGGCCCCTGGAAGTACTCAACAGAAGTAGTGTCAGGGTTAGCTGCATCCAGCAAGTTCCGTACCCTCCTTTATCTCTCCAGCCCCTCTACTAACAATTCTTGTTTTTTGTTTTTGGGCCACACCCAATGACACTCAGGGTTTACTTCTGATTCTGTGCTCAGAAATCGCTCCGGCAGGCTTGGGGGACAATATAGGATGCTGGGGATCGAACCTGAATCTGTCCTGGGTAAGCCATGTGCAAGGCAAATAAATGCCCTACCACTGTGCTATCGCTCTGGCCTTCCACTGGCAGTTCTAAGCCGACCCAGCTCACTGCTCAGGGCAGTGACTGAACCTTGAACCCAGCACCACCACTGTGCTGGGGTCCTCAGGGCTACGCCTGGGGATGTTCAGGGAACCATGGATGCTGGGGATCAATCTTGGTTCAGTATTCTAGTCGTGTGCCCTAGCTGCTGTACCACTTCATACATATTATTTTTCTGGTTGGGGAGTCATTCCTGACAGTGTTGGGGATCAGCCCAGGCCAGCCACATGCAGGCAAACATCTGAACTGTTGTACTGTCTTTCTCTAGCCCCTTTTATATTTTAGAGTGGAGGAGTTTGAGCCACACTCAGCAGTGCTTAGGGGTTATTTCTGGCTCTGCTCTGAGAAGTCACTCTTGGCAGGCTCAGGGGATCATATGGGATGCTGGGGACCGAACCCAGTCTGTCCCAGGTTGGCTGTGTGCAAGGCAAATGGCCTACCACTATGTTATCGCTCCGGCCCCTCCTTTCATATTTTTATTTGCTTTTTCTTCTGTCATGCATTGTGGTGGGTCATGGGTCACTGATGATCTCACCTGATGGGCAAGGGCCAGTGCCGACAGGCAAAACTGCAAACAGGCACACACACACACACACACACACACACACCACGAGCCCCCCCCCCCCCCCACACACACACACAGCAGGAGAACTAGTACAGGGAATAGGCACTTGTTGGGGTTTCCACGAGCCCTCGCCAGGAGTGAACCGTGAACATGGCTGGGTATGACCCCCTCAAAGAAACAAACAGGTGCTGGTTTCATGGTCTCCAGGGGACCTTACGAGCTCCCAGAGAGCACATGTGACGGGGCAGAAAGCTGAGAAGGTGCCAGGGCAGGCGTTTCCATTCCATCCAGCCCCGCTAGGCTTCCTCTTGGCATCCCCAGGCCTGAGCCTGGCTCACAGGCTGGTGTCCCGGATGCACTCGCTGTGTTCAGTCTCGGGTCTCGATGCTAGTCTCGCCCTGTGTGGACTCAGGTGCCCCTTTCCATCCTAGATCGTAGGCATCATCACGAGGCACAACCTCACCCATGAGTTCCTGCACGGCCGCCTGCGTCAGCACCACCAGACCATGTGATGGCCACACCAAGAGGACATGGGCCCAGGGCGGCCTTCGGCCCCTGGGAGTCGGCACTTGCCTGACTTTCTCAGCACGGATCGGCCCTAATCTGCTCCCCACCTTCCGACCAGCGTCGTGGCACAGGCCAGGGCCCCTGCTGGCTCTGGGACTGGGGGGACACCATGAGCCCTCCCAAGGGGAGCCCAGATCAGATGCCCTACCCCCCATCCTGCACCCCTGCTTGCTGCTTTCCTAGGGAGCCAGCTGTTGCCTTAAGCCCTGGGGAATTGAACTCTGGTCCACAAAAAATGGGGCACCCAGCACAGAATCACAGAAGTCTTAGTGAGAACTTGAGTGGAGCAGTGCCCCCGGTTTCCAGCCCTCACTAGGACCTGACTCTGCCCACCTCTGCTGGTTTGCCTGGGGGCTGCTCCCTGCTGGTGTCCAGGTCTCCCCCTGCCTCCCTAAGAGCCTCCCTGGGATCCCCTACTTCAGAAGCACATGGACCCCCCCCCACCCACTCATGATCGCTGGGCAGCGGCCCCTCGGTGTCA